>NC_050070.1:194892418-195147979 GCF_009764565.3 Dermochelys coriacea
CATTATTACATTTCTTACAGATTTATAATTGAGTATTTTTAAAAATTAGTTTCAGCTCATTTCCTCCTTGCTTAAAAACTAAACATCATGCTTAAAAATTAACCCCTGCCCCCTACCGACCGGGCCATGTCTATACTAACAGTGCTACAGCGGCATACCTACAGCAATGCCACTGAAGTGTACACACTTCTGACAGAAATAGAAACTGTTTTTCTGTCACTGTAGGTAATCCATCTCTCTGAGCGGCAGTAGGTAGGCTGACAGAAGAATTCCCTAGCAGCGATTACACTGGATGGTAGGTCAGCATAGCTATGATGCTCAGGGGTGTGAATTTTTCACAACCCTGAGAGCCTATGTCAACCTAATTTTTAAATGTAGACCAGGCCTGTGTGTGTAAACGCACAAGGCAGCTATGTTTCAGAACACTGAAGCAAGAGCTTAACTAAAATGTTTGTCTACATAGTTGTCTCTCCTAACTTTTAAAGGGAAGAATTGTGGTGGCAGCATCAGCTGAAGTCTGCAGGATCAGTTGTATCAATGGGAAGATTTCAAAACAGCTCTCAATTGTGTGTCACCTGCAGTCCCTCTTCCATGTGAGGAGAGGCAGGAAGTTCCAATAGAGTCTCCTTCCTTCAAGGATCTGGATCGCAATCCATAAACTGAAGTCCGGGAAGGCACCGGGGGTTTGTAACATCATCCTTGGAGTTGCTGAAGGCAGGTGAGAGTATTGTTGTACTGTGGCTGCATAGGCTCTTCCAGACTATAATCCCCACTGACTAGAAGAAAAGTGTTATTCTACCTACAGATAAGCCTGAATATAGCAACTATTACAGTATTACGCTGTTGTTGGTCCCAGAGAAAGTTTCTTTTCCATCTCAGTGTCTCAAATCAATGATGCACTTCATGGCAAAGGCCAGGCTAGTCAGGGCGGCTTCAGACCTGGTCATTCCACTGTTGGCCAAATCTTCGTCTTGAGACAGCTTTTTGATAAGATAACTGATTTCAATAGTGCACAGTACTTTTTGTAGATTTCCATCAGGCCTTTGATTCAGTGCATTAAGAAAGTTTGTGGGATCTGGTGAGACGACTCAGCATCCCTGAGAAGATAGCGTCATTGATAGAAGAGTTCTACAATGGAACGAAAAGATGAGTTCAAGTCAATGGCAGATACATGACATGGTTTCCTGTCTCCTCAGGAGTGTGTTATGTCACCATTACTCAATTTTGTCATTGACTGGTTGACGGATAAGCTTGAAGAGACAGCTATCGTTGGTGTAAAGCTGAACACCATTCTGCTTTGAGATCTTGAATATACTGATGACATTGTCTTCTTGGCTCAATCTGGTGAATTGCTGCAGCTGATGGCTGATCTGGTCAGGCAAGAAGCAGCATGCATTGGTCTGGTTATTAATTTGGATAAAACTAAGTCCTTGGCCATTACCATTAAGCAGCCTCCAGCTCCAGATTAGAACCAGCTCAGTGTTAACCTGTCCTGATGAGACACGGATCAGGTGGCAGCTGTTGAATATTTGGACAGCATCATAATGCTAGAGGATACTCAAAAGATATGGATGCTCAAAAGATGTGGATATGTTTATAGTAACAGCTGCTGCCATGTCATGTCATGGGAAGTGAAATGTGGACACTGAGGAAAGCTGAAAAACATCAGATTGATGTTTTCAAATCTCATTGTCCTTGTAACCTGCTTCATGCTGAGTAGCAGGACAAGATCAGAAAAGGAGCTATCTGAAGCCAAACCCAGCAACTGCCTCCTTAAGCACTGGTTTGATTTTGGTGGCCTTCTTGGAATGGACATGTTATTAGAATGGAAGACCAACGAATCCTGAAGCTTAGGTAAAAAGCAATGTCCCTACATGGCCAGCAATCACGTAGATGTCAAAAGCTTCAATGGTACAACAAGATAGTCAGTGATGGACATAAACTGAATATACAATCAGACCAGACTTAAGCATCTTGCCAAAGATTGATCCAGGTGGCACTTGCAGGAAGGTCACTGTTCCTTTGGGATCTGCCAGGATAATGACTCTCTGTTCTGTCCAAAGCCATTTGCAATTAATGGCTGGAGACATAGGGGGCTGTGCAGCCTTTCCCTGAATGAAAAAGGAAGCCCAGCCACCAATCTCCCTGAAGAGGACTGCTCTGGGAAGAGTGCTCTAGTCTGAAAGGGTACGAACGTGGGGAGAAAGGTACAGAAGGCAACAGAATAAAGAAAAAGCAGAGCTGGGCCATAACACTTGACTAAAATCTCTGATTTTACTCACATATGCTGAAATGCCCCCTTTCCAAATTTTCCATGACAAACTAATTGACAGACCAACAAATGTCAAAAGAAACAATGTTCTAGCACCCATCCTTTCCAAACTGATCACTGCAACTTCCATGTCTTAGGACATACGTCTTGGACAAATGGGTTTTCTTCAATCAGACCAATACAGCTCAGTATGAATCAAGTGTTGGCATTCTCACTGCTGAGTCCAAAGATCAGGTGTAAAAATCTCACAACATAACTGCTCTTATTCACACTCAATGGTGACATTTTGGAATGGTACAAGGTGGTTGCTGTGTATACTAGCATTCTTGTTAAAAATCTCTCTTTGCTTCACCAACACTGCAAGCTAGACTGGGAATACTAGTCTAAATGGGTCATTGGCAACTGCAGGCATTTTAGCTATTATGCCATCTAGACCTACACTGTTCTAGGTTACAGGATACGGAAGTGTGACGAAACGGGACTATTCTTAATGTTTCCTCTGAATATTGTGTGGGTGCCTCAGTTTCCCCAATGCAGTTCTTAAGCATATAGGTGGTGGGATAAGAGTGTATGATCCTTGCAGAGCCCTAGAGAACAGGTGCGTGCAGGGGTCTGGACACAGATAATGGCCAACACCCTGTTTCCTGGCAACTGTTGGCCTGGCCGTTCCCCCCTGCAAGGTGAGAGCTAAAGGGTTGGAGAACAAAGGAATCAGGTGCCATCCTGGCCTGGGGAAAGGAACAAAGCCCAGAGGAGGAGGGGCTGGAGAGAGTCAGTTTGGGGCTGGCTGGGGACATGGGGTGAAGTGCAGATGTGGTTGTCTGGCTCACTGCCCCCCAAAATGGACCCAGCTGAGGGGGCCTGTTCTCTGCACCTACAAGCTCTGTTTTAGACCATGTTCCTGTCATCTAATAAACCTCTGTTTTACTGGCTGGTTGAGAGTCACATCTGACTGCAAAGTTGGGGTGCAGGACCCTCTGGCTTCCCCAGGACCCCGCCTGGGCGGACTTGCTGTGGGAAGCGCATGGAGGGGCAGAGAGGGTGCTGAATGCTCTGAAGTCAGACCCAGGAAGGTGGAAGCTGTGTGAGCTGTGTCTCCTGAAGACAGGCTGCTCACAGAAAGGAGACTTCCCCAGAGTGCTGACTGGCTTCGTGGGGAGCAGTTCCAGAGCATTGCCCAGGGACTCCGTGACAAGGAAGTTAAAACAAATATGGCTGTCTACATTAGCACTCTCACAACTGTGACCACCTGTGGTAGTGCAATGGTTGGAAATTTGAACAAAGATGTTAGTGTAAACAAGGCTGCAGAACGTATGTCTACATTGCAGCTCAGCGCATGCCTCGGAGCCTGGATAGACAAACACTTGCTCAGGTGAGTAGTGCTGCCCCTGTGCTGCCCCTCAGGCCGCAACATTCAAACTGCTATTTTTAGCATGCTAGCGCAAGCATAGCTAGCACATGTCTCTTCTACCAGACTGGGCACATTCCCAGCTGCAGTGTAGATATACCCAGAAGTTCTGTCCTTCGGATCAGATGTTAAACTGATGCCTGTTCTAACTACCTCCAGCAGCTGTCAAGGGGGAAATTAAAAATGTCATCGTGATTTTAAAAAGAAAAAAGGATAACCTTAATCCTGATGCTTTGGCCAACATTGGCTCTCTCAGGAAAATGGGTTCTAATTAGAGCCGTGTTAAACTTTCACAACTAAACCTGAAACCAGTTTGTTTGTTTTAGGTTTTGTTACAAACCTAAAAGTCAGACCAAGTTTGCAAGAACTGGGCTGCGTTTCAAGTGAATCCATGCCAACGTATGGTTTTGAGTGGAAACCAGGCTCAATTCAGTAGTTTCACAGTGTTTTGATCTGAAACCAGGCCCGATCTGGCAGCTCTAAGTGAGGTTTGCTTTGAGATTTCGTTTCAAACTACAGAAATTTGCATGAAGCTCTGAAAGCCAAAACCACCACATTTCCTCTAATGTCCATGACTGTGGGGAGCCTAGAGCAGTGGTTTTCAAAAAAAATTTTCTGGTGACCCAGTTGAAGAAAATTGTTGATGTTCGTGACCCAACAGAGCTGGGAATGAGGGGTTTGGGATGTGGGAGGGGGCTCTGGGCTGGGGCAGGAGGTTGGGGTGTGGGAGGGGGTAAGGGCTCTGGGGTGGGGAATGAGGGGTTTCGGGTGCAGGAAGGGGTTCCAGGCTTGGGAGGGCTCAGGGCTGGGGCAGGGGATTGGGGTGCAGGGTTACCTCAGGCGGCTCCCAGTCAGCGGTGCAGCAGGGGTGCTAAGGCAGGCTTCCTGCCTGTCCTGGCACCGAGGACCACGCTGCGCCCAAGAAGCAGCCAGCAGCAGGTCTGGCTCCTAGGCAGAGGCGCGGAAGCGGCTCCACATGGCTCTCGCCACAGGCACCGCCCTCCCCCCTTAAGCTCGGGGCAGGAGCAGCGTGCGGAGCCCAGTAGGCCCCACCACCACCTAGGAGCTGGACCTACTGCTGGCTGCTTCCAGGGCACAGTGTGGTGTCAGAACAGGTAGGAATTAGCTTGCTTTAGTCAGGCAGCACCGCCAACAGAACTTTTAATGGCCCAGTTGGTGGTGATGACCAGAGCCGCCGTAACCCAGTGCCTTACATTCCATGACCCAGTACTGGATTGCAATCTGCAGTTTGAAAATCACTGCCCTAGACGAATGAAGGGAGGGAAGGGACACACACAATGGATGCCACAATTGCATACCCAGGCACTGCACAACTACTAATGCCTACATGCCACTGTAAATTGGCATGGTTCCATTTTTACACTAGCACAGCATTTGTAATAGATTTTCAGAATGTTTGAGAAAAGAAGCTGTTATACCAACCAAATTCTGCTCTATATAGTTGTCTGCTTATTTTTTCCTTTTAAAAAAATCATTAAAAGAAATCTTTGTTGGTTTAGTACAGTTGATTTTTTATCAGATTGCAAACAAAGCTATAACGGTCTGGTATCACAGGCCATAAGTTACTTTCATTCCAATGAGTTAGAATACTGTTGGAGAATAGATAGTAATACACCATTTACTTTTAAAGAGAAGGCACATGCCATAAGACATACACATTGCTGCATTATCTTTGGATTTGCTCTCATCCTGCTCAAAACAGATGTATGCATGGTTTTATGTCTGTTTGTTATTTTAAATAAAAAAATTTTGAACATTTTAAAAAGTTTTGTCAATAAGATAAATTGCCATAGTTGACCTCGGTGGTCAGCAGTTTGTAAAGACAACCTTCTAAGGCCAGAAAGTTAAACAAGAGTAACATGCAACAGACGCCATTATTTAATAATATAGCACATTGTTTCAAAAGGTTATTTCACTCTACAAAATGTGAAGCCTCCCCTATACCAAAAACATCTCCAATCTCTATGTCCTACTTAACAAGGCTACTGCTGGGCACCGTGCAGAATTGGACCTTAAAAGTTTTAGTGAAAAATCCTAGATGAATGTAGATTTTAACATATAGCAGCAATTAGCCTGTGCTTCAGCATTAAAACAACTAGGCCCAATCCCACAAAGATTTTACACACTGTGAATAGTTCAGTGTGTGAAGTCCACTGACTTCAGAGGATTGTGTGTAATGTTAAGCACAGGCTTAAGTCTTTGCAGGACCATGGGCCTTAGTTATTAACAAAACAAATACATACATAATTTGCACATATATAGTATCCTCCATCCTAGTATCTTAACATTTAAGTAGACTAAATTTTGTAAAATTATAGTATTTCATGACAAAAATGTGAGTGAAAATGGATCTTTGTACAGAATACCAAAGAACCATCATGAGATGCAGCTTTGGTTAAGCAGGAGATCTCCAGCTGGCACAAAGCAAGGGAACCTTATTCAGCCGTGAATATTTCACAAACCGTCAGGAAGCCACAGGGGCATTTTGCTCATTGTTTTCTATAGTGGTTTTAAAAGGAAAACGGATCATAAATAAGATGGGCTTAACATAGGAGCAGTTCTTTAGTCAGTCAACTTGATTCACCTCTGTGGGTGCAGGGGAACAATTTACTCCCTATGTACTCCCCTTAGGGTGACCAGATAGCTATTGTGAAAAATCGAGATGGGGTGGGGGTGGGTGGGGGAATAGGCACCTATATAAGAAAAAGCCCCGAATATCGGGACTGTTCTTATAAAATCAGGACATCTGGTCACCCTAACATCCCTTGTTGTACTTGCTGGAGCAGTTATGCCCAAGGGGCATTCATCCACAGAAAAAACTCCAGCTAGGAACCAATATAAGCCTGTCAGTGGAAGCTGACATGGGGATCCACTAAATCAGTGGATCTCCTGGGAATCTTGGTTCCACCCCCTTTCTCCATGGCCTGTGACAGCCATCTTCAGGTCCTTATCAGAGCAGTGATTGCAAGGAAACAGTGTTTGTCTGTGTGCTATCCCTCCAAGTGGCCTTTATGTCCTTAGGGACACAGCCTGAGTTCTGCCAGAAGAAGATGGTTGAATCCAGGCAATGAACAGCCCAGTGCTGCCAAAAAACATGAGTAACTCTATTCCTTGCCAGACAGAAGGCAGTTTGGGCTGGTATTTCTTTATTTATCATTCCCAAATTTACAAGGCTATGAGATCTGTTAAAAGTGTAAATCATCCCAGGCAAATCAAGTTAGGGAGGAATTTCTAGATGCGAATAATGATTGCCAGAGACTCCACAGCAATCTGCACACTGAACTACTTGAACAACAAGCCAAATTCATCCCTGATGTAATTCCTCTGAAAAAAATTACATTCCATAAGGGGTAAATCTGGCCCACTCCTTCTAAAGACACATGCCATGCTGTAATCCAGTTTTTGATTTAAATTTTAAGTAACCCTCTCAGACAATACCATGAATTAGAAGACAAAGCTGTTTTGAAGAAATTTGTGCTATAAACACTGGTTACAAAATAAAATTATTCCATCTGGGATGCAGCTAGATGACTTTTTGTTGTTATTGTTTTATGCCCTTTGGGATATAAACTAAGTCCCCATTCCAATGATAGAATAATGCATGGTGGGAGCCCATTGCTTCATTACAAAACAATGCACCAGAGTGGATCAGAAGTTATTAAGCTCCAGTTATGAGGACTTAAAATTTACCAAAAAAAATAAGTTATCTTAAAACTATCTATGTGCAGAATTCCCCTCCAGTTCCTTCTGTTTGGAGCACACAACATATTATTTATTTGATGACTTATAAATATCACACATTACCTAAGTATATAGCACTCATCACAAAATACAGAACTAAAAAGGTCTGATCTCATGATGATCTTGGCAAGTCCCAGAGACACGTGTTCTCCTTGCAAATTGAGTGCCATCTACATCAATCTCTAGCAAAGTACTTAAGGTGATCTGATGGTATATTCAGTTTGATCTAAATATCTGTAAATCCTACCTTTAAAATAATCCAGAGGTCAATTACAAACTTGATCAGATAGGTACAATATACCTTAGGCTTGCGAAAATAGAGCTCCAGCAGACTTCCAGAGTGATCAGGCTCCTTCACTGAGAATGCCTTGCCATCAGTCCTGCAGTGTTCAACCCCAGAAAGTAAAGATATGAGGTTTTGCTTTCTCCACTAGCTAAAGCATCCAGGCATAAGCTGCTGGGGCATGGGTGGCCTACCTAATGGGTGGAAAAGAACCTTGTTAAGTGGTTGTGGTGGCAGTTTGGAGCACTGATGAGTCAAGTATTGACCTGAGGGTGAAGCCAGAGTCAGGGTCACGGAGCCAAGCCAAAAGGGCAGAACCGGAGTCAGGATCAGAAACACCAAGCTAAAGGGTAAGCTGGAGTCAAAGTCAAGAGGCCAAGCCAAACGTCAGAGTCTGAGTCAGAATCAAGGCAGGGAAGCATGGACTAGAATGAAGCTGGCATGAATCAAGGCAGAAGGAACAGGAAGCGGAAGAAGAAGCAAAAGCAAAAGCTGTGCAAGCACAGAGCTGCTACTGCAAGCCTCGAGCAGCAAGCCGCAGGCTTCCCTGCCCAGTCAGAAAGCATGACCATTTGGAGAAGGCTCAGTGGGCCCAGCTGAGCTTGCTGGGTTGCCTAGCAACCAGGCTGGGAGCCAGCAGTCTCCTGAAACCAGGTGCCTTTCAGCCATAACCCCAAATATGGCAATCAGTCGCACTCCAGCCTCGGGCTACAAAAGTTTGAATTACTGTGACAAGGTCTGTGTCAGATCCTGAGGCGTCTGGGCCACCCATTAATGAAAAAAGGCACTGCATGCCACTGCTGTCCCCTGGGAATCCAAGACAGGCATAGCTATGATGGTGCAAGTAGCGCAGATGCCCAAGGGCCACAAGGTTATGGGGGTCCAACCAGCAGAGGCCACTCTACCTTAGACACCATCATTGTTACGCCTCCAGTCTACTTATGGGCAGACAGGGCTCAGAGGGGCAAAAAGCACTCCCCACCCAGTCAGAGAAGCCCTCTTGCCCCCTCCCCAGCCACTTCCAGCTCCCAGTGTGAATTAAATTGTGCCCGCCACTCCTCAGGCCCTGACTGGCTCAGGGCTGATTCTGGCAGGTCCAGCTTGTACCTACTGCTCCATGCTGGGCCCCTGCCCTGACTGCTGCTGCTCCGGACTTGTACTGTGGCCACTGATCCAACAGTGAGGAACTTATCCAGAAAGGCGCAGGGCAGGGGGCAGAATGGGAGGTGCAGAGGGCAAGGTGGGGGGCGTGGGCTAGGCTGAGGGTGCAGAGGACACGCAGACTGGTCTTGCGGAGCGTGGGGGCCAGGCGGGCTGGACTGGAAGGTTTCTCCAGGGCACATGAGCTTCTGACTCCAATTCCAATGATCCATGACACAGGCCACCAGGAGTGGAGGAAACTGGGGGGGAGGGTTGCGGGAGGGGGGGACAGATGGAGAGCAAGTCCCTGTTCCCAGAGGTTGAAGGACGATGCCGGGAGAGAGACGCAGGAGGTATATGGGGAGTAGCTCCTGATAAGAATTAATCTCTTTTCACTCTGTTATGTTTTTCTCCTAATGCAACTAGATTCACCTTTGCACAGTAGCTCTATTCCAACATTTTGACATGGAAAACGATTGTCAACTTGGTCTGATCAGCCAGTTAAATTGGATTTATGGAGTGGCCCAAAATAGCTAAAGCAAATCCATGTGGGGTAGGATCAAATCCAATCCTAACAGCGCGTGTATTTTAGAAGTACTTAGAAGACGGTATTGATATTAGTGAGGGCTGGCTTTTTATCTAGCTCAATTAACATTTTGATGATATGGAAACAGACACACCATAAGTGTCTGACTTACACAGTAATGTAAAACGGACTAGGTATTATAATCTTTGAAAAGTCCTGAGAATGTTATTATTTTAATTGTTTTTAATTGTATGGCAGTATGAATCATTGTGTTTGGTTTCTGTGACACAGATACCACATCCTCAAGAGTGGTCTGTAAATTTGTAACAACACTTGTTTGCATTTGGTGCCACACCATTGGTGAATGCAAAGCTAGTGCTGCTTGTGCTCATATTGCAAGTTTTTCCATCGGCAAAATTGTAGGTTCAGCTATAAAGATTTGGGGCCTGATTCCCCATTACATTACTCCTCTTTTACAGTGGTGTAACTCCAGACATTTAGTTCCAGTAGAGTTGCACCAACTTGAACAACACATAATGGTGACTCAAGCCCTTGGGCTTTTTGACTAACTATATGTCTTGCTACTTGATTTAAAGTTTCAGATATAAAAAGTGAATTATTTGTATTGCTAGAAATTTACACACTGTTTTTAAAATGTTAAACAACTGAGTGGAGCTGCTAAATTCAAGAAGCAAAATTAAACTAGTGAGTAAATTGCAAATTAGCCAAAAGTTGATGGTTTTCTTAACACTGCATCAGACGGGCCCACAACATCTTCAGCTACCAGAGACAAAATCATGGAAGATTTTGGCAGTCAGTGTCTGTGTTGAAAATGTTTTAATCCTGATATCCCCAAGATAGTCAAACTCGATAGTGCTCCAGGAGCAGACTCTGGGTCAGAATGAAAATATTTATACCTCAGTAGCATCCACTGACATCTTACTGACTGATTGCAGTGAAGTTGAAGTTGAGTTGTCTAAAGAAAATCCCATTGACAAATCAAAATTTAGTGCAGAAACTTTACGTTCAGAATAGAAATGTTTTATTGAAAAACATGGCCTTTTTTCCTCAACCTCTGAGGGACCATTCCCACATGACTCAGACAAATCAATGCTTTTCAGTATCTTATTATGAAACCAGGTGTAATGGAGTGCACTCACCGTATGGGACCACCCCTTAATCAAGTGTGTGTATGTCTGCTCTTTTTTCCTCCATTTCAACACTCACAGTGCCCCCTGCTGGCTGCTGCGCTCATCAGGCAGGTCTTCGATGACAGCCCTCCAGCCGAATCATACACAGTCCATGTGCAAAACCAAACAAACCCCTTTTAGAGCACATGGTACCCCTCCATTGGTACCCCTCCAGCTGAGATACTCCTCTCAATCTCAGTTCATGGACCCTAGCTCTCCAGCTGAGTCAGTCTCAGTTCAGCCCCCTTCTGGGAGGAGCGGGGGGGGGGGGCAGTTCCAGATGCAGCACATCCCTAGGCTTGTTTAAACTCCCTTTCTCTGCGTGTAGCTACTTCCCCAGTGGCTGATTGGGGCGGGGTGCGACCCGGACCCAGCCACTACTCCAGGCCCTGACCCAGGGACCCTATAAGTAGCAACCACATGCCACATCCCTCTAACTAACTGCATTTCCCTGGGCCACTTTCCAACAGCCCTTATCTTTCTCGAGTCCCAGCAGCCAGCCAGGATCACCTTTCCTGCTCCACTGACCCTCGCCCATAACTGCTTGCCTTGGCCCTGACAGCTCCTGTAGCCAGCCAGGAGCACTTCTTGGTCCCCTGGTCCCAGCCAGCAGACTGAACTCACTCTTTCCCTGTAGCTCCTTTTATACCAGCCTGCTGAGACCCTCACTGCAGCCTCTTTCTGATTGGCTGCGTCCAGCGTCACTCCCTGTCAAAGGCCTGAATCAAACAAACTAATTTGGTTGTGCTATTCTCCTCTGCAGGACAACATTTACTACCAAACTCTGTTAGCTTTTCAGGGATTCAGGGGAAAAAACATCAGATGACTTGGCCTCAATAAGTGGAATGATAAATACAGTGATATGTGAAACATAGAATCATAGGACTGAAAGGGACATCAAGAGGTCATCTAGTCCAATCCTCTCCAATCATGGCAGGACTAAATATTATCTCAACCATCCCTGACAGGTGTTTGTCTAACCTGTTCTTTAAAATCTCGAATGATGCAAATTCAACAACCTCCCTGGGCAATTTGTTCCAGTGCTTAACCATTCTGACAGGAAGTTTTTCATAATATCCAACCTAAACCTCCCTTGCTGCAATTTAAGCCCATTGATTCTTGTCCTAACCTCAGAAGTTAAGGAGAACATTTTTTCTCCTTCCTTCTTGTAACACCCTTTACGTACTTGAAAACTGTTATGTCCCCTCTCAGTCTTCTCTTCTCCAGACAACACAAACCCAATTTTTTCAATCTTCCCTCATAGGTCCTGTTTTCTAGACCTTTAATAATTTGTGTTGCACTTCTCTGAATTGTCTCCAATTTGTCCACATCTTTCTGAAATGTGGCACCCAGAACTGGACACAATACTCTATCTGAGGCCTAATCAGTGTGGAGTAGAGTAGAAGAATTACTTCTTGTGTCTTGCTTACAACAGTACTGCTAATACATCCCAGAATGATGGGGTTTTGGGGTTTTTTTTGTAACAGTGTTACATTGTTGACTCATATTTAACTTGTGATCCACTATGATCCCCAGATCACTTTCTGCAGTACTCTTTCATAGGTAGTCATTTTCCATTTTGTATATGTGCAGTTTATTGTTCCTTCCTAAGTGGAGTACTTTGTATTTGTCCTTATTGAATTTCATCCTATTTACTTAAGACCATTTCTCCAGTTTGTCCAGATAATTTTGAATTTTAATCTTATCCTCCAAAACACTTTCAATCAGTGGCAAAATAATGTATGAGTCAGTCTGGGGGCCCCCTCATGTGCACCAGAACTTGGGTAGAAGTGCAGGGGGAACTGGTACTGGAACTGTGGCCCTTCCCCCTGCTCCTCCTCTTCCCCCAGGGCCCCACCCTCTGGCCACGCCAGAAGTCGAAGTTGATAACTACTCTCTGGGAACAGTTTTCCAATCAGTTATGCAAACACCTTAAAGTAGCTCCATTTAGGTTGTATTTCCCTAGTTTCTTTATGAGAAGGTCATGTGAGACAGTATAAAAAACCTTACTAAAGTCAAGATATACCACATGTACCACTTCCCCTCATCCACAAGGCTTGTTTCCCTATCAAAGAAAGCTATGAGGTTAGTTTGACATGATTTGTTCTTGACAAATCCATGCTGACTGTTACTTATCACCTTATTATATTCTAGGAGTTTGCAAATTGATTGCTTTATTATTTGCTCCATTATCCTTCTGGGTACTGAACTTAAACAACTGATCTGTAATTCCCCAAATTGTCCTTATTTCCCTTTTTATAGATTGGCAGCATATTTGCCCTTTTCCAGTTCTCTGGAATCTCTCCTGTCTTCCATGACTTTTCAAAGACATCTAACTGTCATTTCATAGCTTGCTTAGTGTATGATCAGTGGTGCTTACATAGGACTGTTGACAAAGATCTCAAATTGAAAATAAGGAAAAGGGGCCAGTTGCTTAAAGCACGATCCCAATCTTATCATTAATACACCATCACTTTATCTATGTCTAATTTTGTATTTAGAGGTTGTAAAGCGGTCACTGCTGAGGGAAACAGCAATAATGTTTTGTCTGTTGTTGAACTATCGGACAAATACAATCCTGTTCATCATACGGAAGCCAAAAGGCTCAACAATTTACTTCAGACCAGAAATTCCAAATGAAATCATCGAGTTACTATCAGGCCAGGTTACAGAAAGTGTTGTTGATGACATCAGGAATGCTCCATTTTACCCAGAGATAATGGACATCACCCAGGATTTATCCAAAATCAAACAACTAAACCAAGTTTTTTGGTAGGTTACCATAGAAAAAGATGAAAAAGGCAATCCTTCCAAAATAAATATTAACAAGAGTTTTCTAGGATTTCACAGAATAAGTGGTCAATCAGGTGCTAATCCTGAAAGCAATACCAGCAAGTATATTGCAGATAGGTCTAGTACTATCAAAAATAGGAGGACAGGGATATGGCGGCATTGCAAATATGAGCAGAATCTATTGTGGTGTAGAAGCAAGAACTGCTGAGAAAGCACCAAACACAAGAGATGTGCACTGTGCTGCACACAATATGAATCTAGTGTGAAAGGATTCAGTACGGACAATCACAGAATTTCAAAATTATTTTGATTTAGATGAGTGATTACATACATTTTTTGATACAGCATTAACTGATGGGCTTTGTGCTCTTCCTTTGCAAATGAATCCAACCTAACTCTGAAAAGACTTTGTCCTACACATTTCAGAGTAGCAGCCGTGTTAGTCTGTATTCGCAAAAAGAAAAGGAGTACTTGTGGCACCTTAGAGACTAACAAATTTATCTGAGCATAAGCTTTCGTGAGCTACAGAAGACCTACACATTGGTCTTCTCATTATGAACTTCGGCAGACAGTAAGCAAAAATGTGTAGATGTAGTCTGCATACGTGTTCATGTATTTATGGATGAGATAGATATGTTCTCATTTTCCAAGAGGGTAAAGATAAGCAAAATTTTAGATTTCAGATTTGGGAATCAGATTTCAGAGTAGCAGCCGTGTTAGTCTGTATTTGCAAAAAGAAAAGGAGTACTTGTGGCACCTTAGAGACTAACAAATTTATTAGAGCATAAGCTTTCGTGAGCTACAGCTCACTTCATCGGATGCATTTGGTGGAAAAAACAGAGGAGAGATTTATATACACACACACAGAGAACATGAAACAATGGGTTTATCATACACACTGTAAGGAGAGTGATCACTTAAGATAAGCCATCACCAGCAGCAGGGGGGGGAAGGAGGAAAACCTTTCATGGTGACAAGCAAGTTAATTCCAGCAGTTAACAAGAATATCAGAGGAACAGTGGGGGGTGGGGTGGGGGGAAGAAATACCATGGGGAAATAGTTTTACTTTGTGTAATGACTCATCCATTCCCAGTCTCTATTCAAGCCCAAGTTAATTGTATCTAGTTTGCAAATTAATTCCAATTCAGCAGTCTCTTGTTGGAGTCTGTTTTTGAAGCTTTTTTGTTGAAGGATAGCCACTCTTAGGTCTGTGATCGAGTGACCAGAGAGATTGAAGTGTTCTCCAACTGGTTTTTGAATGTTATAATTCTTGACGTCTGATTTGTGTCCATTCATTCTTTTATGTAGAGACTGTCCAGTTTGGCCAATGTACATGGCAGAGGGGCATTGCTGGCACATGATGGCATACATCACATTGGTAGATGCGCAGGTGAACGAGCCTCTGATAGTGTGGCTGATGTGATTAGGCCCTATGATGGTATCCCCTGAATAGATATGTGGACAGAGTTGGCAACGGGCTTTGTTGCAAGGATAGGTTCCTGGGTTAGTGGTTCTGTTGTGTGGTGTGTGGTTGCTGGAGAGTATTTGCTTCAGATTGGGGGCTGTCTGTAAGCAAGGACTGGCCTGTCTCCCAAGATCTGTGAGAGTGATGGGTCGTCCTTCAGGATAGGTTGTAGATCCTTGATGATGCGTTGGAGAGGTTTTAGTTGGGGGCTGAAGGTGATGGCTAGTGGCGTTCTGTTATTTTCTTTGTTGGGCCTGTCCTGTAGTAGGTGACTTCTGGGTACTCTTCTGGCTCTGTCAATCTGTTTCTTCACTTCAGCAGGTGGGTATTGTAGTTGTAGGAATGCATGATAGAGATCTTGTAGGTGTTTGTCTCTGTCTGAGGGGTTGGAGCAAATGCAGTTATATCGTAGAGCTTGGCTGTAGACAATGGATCGAGTGGTATGATCTGGATGAAAGCTAGAGAAAACTAGACAAGCCATTTACAAAACACACTTTGCTTCTCTACAAAAGAAAAAGGACACTAAGCTATCTAAACTACTATATGCCACAAGGGGCCACAACAATGGTTCCCGTAACCCACCCAGCAATATTGTTAATCTATCCAACTATACTCTTAGCCCAGGAGAAGAATCTGTCCTATCTCGGGGCCTCTTCTTTTGCCCCTCCACCCCCACGAACATGATACAGTTCTGTGGTGACCTAGAATCCTATTTTCGACGTTTCAGACTCAAGGAATATTTCCAACACACCTCTGACCAACATATTAACCCACAGAGACCTTCCTGCCAACACTACAAAAAGAAGGATTCTGGGTGGACTCCTCCTGAAGGTCGAAACAGCAGCCTGGATTTCTACATAGAGTGCTTCAGCCGATGTGCACGAGCTGAAATTGTGGAAAAGCAGCATCGCTTACCCCATAACCTCAGCCATGCAGAACACATTGCCATCCACAGCCTCAGAAACAACTCTGACATCATAATCAAAAAGGCTGACAAAGGAGGTGCTGTCGTCATCATGAATAGGTTGGAGTATGAACAAGAGGCTACAGGGCAGCTCTCCAATACCACTTTCTACAAGCCATTACCCTCTGATCCCACTGAGAGTTACCAAAAGAAACTACAGCATTTGCTCAAGAAACTCCCTGAAAAAGCACAAGAACAAATCCGCACAGACACACCCCTAGAACCCCGACCTGGGGTATCCTATCAGCTATCCAAGATCCATAAACCTGGAAATCCTGGACGCCCCATCATCTCAGGCATTGGCACCCTGACAGCAGGATTGTCTGGCTATGTAGACTCCCTCCTCAGGCCCTTCGTTACCAGCACTCCCAGCTATCTTTGAGACACCACTGACTTCCTAAGGAAACTACAATCCATCGGTGATCTTCCTGAAAACACTATTCTGGCCACTATGGATGTAGAAGCCCTCTACACCAACATTCCACACAAAGATGGACTACAAGCCGTCAGGAACAGTATCCCCGATACTGTCATGGCTAACCTGGTGGCTGAACTTTGTGACTTTGTCCTCACCCATAACTATTTCACATTTGGTGACAATGTATACCTTCAAATCAGCGGCACTGCGATGGGTACTCGCATGGCCCCACAGTATGCCAACATTTTTATGGCTGACTTAGAACAACGCTTCCTCAGCTCTCGTCCCCTAATACCCCTACTCTACTTGCGCTACATTGATGACATCTTCATCATCTGGACCCATGGAAAAGAAGCTCTTGAGGAATTCCACCATGATTTCAACAATTTCCATCCCACCATCAACCTCAGCCTGGACCAGTCCACACAAGAGGTCCACTTCCTGGACACTACGGTGCTAATAAGCGATGGTCACATAAACACCACCCTATATCGGAAACCTACTGACCGCTATTCCTACCTACATGCCTCTAGCTTTCATACAGATCATACCACTCGATCCATTGTCTACAGCCAAGCGCTACGATATAATTGCATTTGCTCCAACCCCTCAGACAGAGACAAACACCTACAAGATCTCTATCATGCATTCCTACAACTACAATACCCACCTGCTGAAGTGAAGAAACAGATTGACAGAGCCAGAAGAGTACCCAGAAGTCACCTACTACAGGACAGGCCCAACAAAGAAAATAACAGAACGCCACTAGCCATCACCTTCAGCCCCCAACTAAAACCTCTCCAACGCATCATCAAGGATCTACAACCTATCCTGAAGGACGACCCATCACTCTCACAGATCTTGGGAGACAGGCCAGTCCTTGCTTACAGACAGCCCCCCAATCTGATGCAAATACTCTCCAGCAACCACACGCCACACAACAGAACCACTAACCCAGGAACCTATCCTTGCAACAAAGCCCGTTGCCAACTCTGTCCACATATCTATTCAGGGGATACCATCATAGGGCCTAATCACATCAGCCACACTATCAGAGGCTCGTTCACCTGCGCATCTAGCAATGTGATATATGCCATCATGTGCCAGCAATGCCCCTCTGCCATGTACATTGGCCAAACTGGACAGTCTCTACGTAAAAGAATGAATGGACACAAATCAGACGTCAAGAATTATAACATTCAAAAACCAGTTGGAGAACACTTCAATCTCTCTGGTCACTCGATTACAGACCTAAGAGTGGCTATCCTTCAACAAAAAAGCTTCAAAAACAGACTCCAACGAGAGACTGCTGAATTGAAATTAATTTGCAAACTTGGTACAGTTAACTTGGGCTTGAATAGAGACTGGGAATGGATGAGTCATTACACAAAGTAAAACTATTTCCCCATGGTATTTCTTCCCCCCACCCCACCCCCCACTGTTCCTCTGATATTCTTGTTAACTGCTGGAATTAGCCTACCTTGCTTGTCACCATGAAAGGTTTTCCTCCTTTCCCCCCCCCCCCGCTGCTGGTGATGGCTTATCTTAAGTGATCACTCTCCTTACAGTGTGTATGATAAACCCATTGTTTCATGTTCTCTGTGTGTGTGTATATAAATCTCTCCTCTGTTTTTTCCACCAAATGCATCCGATGAAGTGAGCTGTAGCTCACGAAAGCTTATGCTCTAATAAATTTGTTAGTCTCTAAGGTGCCACAAGTACTCCTTTTCTTTTAGATTTGGGAATGGATCCCTTACCTATTTTGCACCATGGCCCTCTTGGGCCTTGTTATGCCCTTGATCCAAGAAGAGTGATGGATCTAATATGTCCTCCAGACTGCACATGGTAAGAGCAAGTCAGACAAACACTTCTAATAGAAACATATTGCAATCAGTTACTCTAGATGTTTCCTTTTGCATATCAGTATAATTGCTGTCTTACCTGGGATAAGTGTAAGGCAGCTTGCCCTTACATATATCCTACATCTGTCAGAACTGTAGGAAAGCAAGGAGAGCACAGTATTGGGGTTCAATGAAAAGGTGATGCAGAGCTGAGTAACATCTGCATTCTGGTGACCCTGCCAGCCATCTCACTGTCTCCTCTCACAGCTTCACAAACACATCGAACAAGAGGGATGACAAGAACCCTGCGGACTCCACATGAGAGGACCTATAAGGAAAAAGAGTACTCAAACTATCCTTTCACACCACACAGAGAGGAAAGAATGGCCCTGCCTTTCCCATCCATCTCTGCAAGGATCCTGCAGGCAAATTAACAAAACTTCAAGGTCAATGGTATCAAAGGTAACGATAGCTCTAGCTATCGGACTACTTAGAGCAGAGGTGGGCAAACATCCGTCCTGCAGGACCATCCTTGAGCTCCACCCGGGGAGGCTAGCCCCCGGCCCCTCTCCTGCTGTCCCCCTCCCCTGCAGCCTCAGCTCGCCGTGCCGCCAGCGCTTTGGGTGAGCTGCAAGCTCCTGCCGGGCAGCGTGGCAGCATGGCTGGCTCATGTGGCAGCCAGTCCTGCTGCTCTGAGTGTCATGGTAAGGGGGCGGGGAATGGGGGGGGTTGGATAAGGGGAAGGGGGTCCCAGGGAGCATTCAGAGGACAGGGAGCAGTGGGGATTGGATAGGGGGTAGGGGGCGGTTGGGGTGGGGGGCCCCGGGAGGGGGCAGTCAGGGGACAAGGAGCAGGGGGGGTTGGATGGGTTGGGGATTCTGAGGGGGGTAGTCAGGTGGCAGGAAGTGGGAGGGGGCAGAGAGGGGTGGGGGCCAGGCTGTTTGGGGAGGCACAACTTTCCCTGCCCGGCCCTCCACACAGTTTTTGGAACCCCGAAAAAAAAAGTTTGCCCACCCCTGACTTAGAGGCATTTATTGATAGAAGATCAACCATGAATAACAATACCATCCCCCAAACGCACCCACATTTAAAAATCAGACTGATAGAAAATAGAAGACAGAAGACAACTGCAAGACTAAGATGTAAGTGCTGCTGCTCCAATATCACTTTTTCAATAGCTTTCCCCCAAACAGAGAAGGTGTTAACTGGCAAGATTCTTACAATCAAGGGTATTTTTTACAGCTGACTCAACCCAGGCTCTTATTCCGGTGTTGTCCCAACCCTTCTCCCCATCCACACACAAATCACTCTTACCATAGGTAAGTGGTGCTTTCAACCCATGCTAACTGGCCTGTTCTGGGCTTGTGGGTTAGAGCCCAGGTTCTGTTTTCACTTAAGCTGGTAACCCACCCATCCAGCGCCTTCCCACAGTTCCTCCACGGCTCAGAAGAACAGTCAAATTCTCCCACAAGTGACTGGGAAAGAATCATGGGATAATATGCCCCCAGAAATCCTAGCAGCACACATAGGTGAGTGTGGCACCAGGATTCAGTTATGGCTGTGTAGTGTGGCTGCTCACACCTGAGCTAGGCTAGCCCAGGTGCTGATTACCTGAGTTTACTCTGCAATGAAGACATACGAGAAGAAAGGGTTTTATTCAGTGCTGGCTCTTTAAGGGTGGATGGTACCATATTCTCTTCACTTCATTTCTGATTGTCTTTTTCCCATTTCCTTTTAAGCTTTGTTTTCCTCCTTCTTACCCCAGTAGTGGCCACAACAAGTGGTAGGGCTGAGCCTGCAGACAGCCAGCTGCTCCCTCCCTTGATCCCCATTGTGTGCGCATACACTTACCTCCCACCCTCTCCTGTACATTGATCATAGTTTCAAAGCGAAAAACTACAGCACTGCAGGGGGACTGTCACAGAGAAGCATAATGGTAGGATATAAGCAAGATTCATGTGGAAGTGGAAAGAAAAAGGGGTGTCCTCTTCTCTTCTCCCTTTCAGTATGAAAAACGGGGACACTTTACTATAAAGGGAAGGGTATGAAAAAATAATCTTTATCTCTCTGTAATCCAGCTTCCCCCAACCGTCACCCACTCAGAAATACATGCAAACCTATTCACCCAGGCTAAGAACCTGTGGAATCATTCCACAGATCAGAACCACCTTCTTCCTCCCAAAGTCCACAGGCTCAGAACAACTTCTCCACAATACACCCACAAAAGCCTCCATGCTTAGAACACTTCCTCACCATCTTACCTGACATCCAGCACTCCCAGGTACAGAATCCCACCCCCCACCCCAATTTGTTGCTGAACTTGTATTAGCTCTACAGAAGTCTGTATTCCATGTCCTGGGCCTGCTCCCTCTGCTACCAGCAGTATAAGGGCTAGAGACTTCAGGAAGCCATATAATTTGCCTCTTTGGAGCAAAACTGAATTAGTCCCTCAGAAACCCATTTTTATTCAGGATGCTTCCACCTCTTATGTAAATTTGCCCTAACTTGTGAACCAAAGTCTTGATCCATATACAATTTTTATATGGGGCACGGTGAATGAATGAGAATGGCACAAGGAGTTGGGAGAGCCTGAATTCTAATCCCAACTCTGCCACTAACTTTTTGTATGGTTTTGGCAAGTCATTTAACTTCAGTGCCTCAGTTTCCCCCATCTATAAAATGGAAATAAGCTTTACCAACCTGGCAGGTCGCTATGAGGATTTGTTAATTTATACAGCATACTGAAAATGCTAAGTACCGTTTGTCTCTAGACTATTGTTATGCAATAACCTTTATTACCCTTAATTTCAACATCTACCAGTAGGATAAAGAAATATTTTTGTAATCTAAATCTACCTAAGATGTGTGCCTATTTTGTGAGGTTATTCTGCTCATAAATGCCACCTGCAGCCAGGCATGTAGAAAAAGAAAACAACTTTTTTTTTCACCTTTCACATTTGTTGCATCCTCTTCAGTGGGTTTCCGGCTGTTTGCTGTGGCCCCACAACAGACAGCTGCGCTCACGGTACCTGTAGATGTATGTCTTTCTCACTTTTCCTCATTGAGAGATTTGTCTAGAAGATAAGAACAAGCTCAGAGACGTCCTATGATTCTAACTGTGGGACTTCTCTCAGACTGGGTCAGTGCAAATGAGGGAGATTTTGGTGACATTTCAAAGGTCCTATTGAAACACACACCCCAAAATTTTCCATCCCCACAGGAAGAGACAACAAAACCTTAAAATGAATCCTGAAATGCTGGAGCCACCCCTCCTCCACCACAAATGAGTGAGACTTGCCTGCAGCTCTGTGACTACATGCAACATGGCAAAACTTACTTTCACTTCCACACAGCAGATAACACGCCCACCATCTGGTCTCAAAGAATAGGGAACTCCCTTACACCTTACAGAGCATACACACAGAGAAACCATATTCACACAGCAACCTGAGTACCGCACAGTCTCTTATGTATTTATTCTCACAACACCACAGTGGGGCTGAAAAGTATTATCCCCATTTACAGATGGGAAACTGAGACACAGAGAAGCTAAGTGATTTGCCCAAGTCACACAGGAAGTCTGTGGCAGAGCAAGAGCTTAAACCTACGTCCTAGACTAGCACCTTAACGACTGGTCCAGTCTCCTCTCCTTAACCTAATTATAGGGACTGCAACCTCTCCCTCAACTGTTCACACTATGCACATCCAAACTAAAAAGAGACTGATTCTCCTCTCCCTTAGACTAGTGTAAAGCCTAGTAACTCATGGCTGTATTTTTTTCAATTTTCTGATTTACAGAGATTGAAAAATGTTGGAGGGGGGGTGTTTTTGTTTAAAAAAAAACCAACAAGAAAATTATCATTTTTACACAAACACACACACACACACCCCCCCAAAAGAAAATGAAATTTAAAAAAAAATTATTGGTAAGACACATTTTTACTATTTTTGACCAGCTCCACTTTGAACTAGTTCCAAGGACTCTGTGAGGGAGTAAATCAGGACCCCAGGAAACTTGGAGCTTCCCAATATAACTGCTCAGTCTTTCAAATCAAGGATAGGATGAAATTCCTCTCTTTTTTCCAGAATACGGAAACAAAAGGAATAAAAAATAAACCTCCTTGGAAAGGGTTTAGGTCCCTCTTTCCATTTCAATCAGAGACCTCACCTTCCGTAGGCAGCTTCTTAGAGTAGAGCTCTGCCTTAGACGGCATGGAGAGGAATCCCTAGGACTCAATAACAATAAGTAATTCCAAATGCTGCTGCAATGGAAAAGAAAGACAGTCCCCAAAAAGGAAGGGAGAGGAAAAAGATCTATAGCACATTCCAGTTCAACGCTCTCAAGGTACTTATCAGAACTGTGGTTTTGCAGATGCATACAGCAGAACAGCCAGAGTAGCCAAGGTAGTTAGTTTCAGTCAATGGTGGCAACTCCTGTATTACCTTTTTCCCTTGTCTTGCCCAGCACAGCCCCTCTATTGAATCTGACTGAACTGTGGCTGCTGCGAATTCTAGACATGAGAGAATATTGTATCTACTCAATTAGCACTGGGGACTCTCAAGCTGTGAAAATTTAAATGAGAGATCGCAAATGTCTGATAATTGAACCGTATTGCAAAAATCTTTCCTCACAACAGTGAGTTACTTTTAAAGACTGACTTAAAATTAACCCAAAATGAGGACGTCTCACCCAACATGAAATGAAACTTGGCACGTTTGTTTGCACACCAGAGGACTGTAACAGCTTATTGCACTCTGAAGATGCACATTTGGAACTGGAAAGGGGTAATGGGACTTCAGTGGTATTTGTTGTTAATCTGATACAAACTCAGAGAGAGACTGACAGAGAGAGTCAGAGGACTCCTGATCTGCAGGGCTATATTGTTTATTGCTATGCCCAGACAAAAGAAAATGTGCTGATGATATATTAAAAGCCAGATTCTGGTCTCACACTTGTATCCAAAATAAAAAAAGTCAATGGAATTATACCAGGGTATATGAGATCCGGTCCCAATTGTCTAATTTAACCTACAAAAGCAGAGGATTTGTAGCTTAAAGAACTGGAGCTAAATCCACTTTAATTTAGGGCAAACTGTCAACCTGTTATTCCCACTGGTGCAGTTCTTCAACACCAATCAGAGTTAGGGCTCCCAATCAGGGTTTAGTGATTGTGGGGGAGGGATAGCTCAGTGGTTTGAGCATTAGCTTGCTAAACCCAGGGTTGTGAGTTCAATCCCTGAGGGGGCCATTTGGGGCAAAAATTGGGGATTGGTCCTGCTTTGAGCAGGGGGGTGGACTAGATGATCTCCTGAGGTCCCTTCCAACCCTGATATTCTATGATTTAGGCTGGGATTTTGAAAGAAGCCTGAATTTCACTGGATTTTGGGTACCTAACTCCTGTAGGCCCTACTGAAAATCTCAGCCTTGATCTTCTTTGCAATTAGATGCAGTGATTACAATATCTTTTATATTTCAGTGCGGTTTCCCTTTAACTTGCCCACCTGAGTTTGTACACCATAGTATATTACAGTATATTCCAACCTAAAGTAATGCAAAGTGGTAAACGTTATAAAACCTTGAAAGCTAAAGAATATAATAAAAAAGGCAACTAAACTTAACTGTAGAGGCACAAACATGATACTATAAAGAAGTTTCTTGATGCATTCTTCATAAAGATCTTCATTACAAAGATTACAGTTAAGGAGGGAGATGGTCTGTGTCTTCCAGTAAGGATTAAGTATTACAACCAGGAGTCTAGGTTTTATGCTTTATCCAAATTGCATGTTGGCACCAGTGCAGAGGAAGGGGCTCATGTTTAAACAAAGTGAAAACAGTTATTTGGAAGGCGGAAAACGTGTTTAGTCTGTGGGGAGTTATTTAAACACAAAGAAATTAGGAGGTAGCAAGATTTCAATACAGTGGGATGGAAATGTACAATGGATGAGCATGCACTACTTGGGCCAGGTCAAAAAGAATACAGCCCTGTCCAATTTTATTGGGCCTTTTTACTGCCTTTTTCTTGATTTGATCAATATGATGGTAAACTAAATAGATATGAGAGGAGAAAAAACAGTACAATATTTAGGCTTGGAAGGCTCGGATTTTACCCTCCAAAATGTTGCTAAGCACACACACCTACCTCAAAAAATGACAGAAAAATCTTCATCCTTCACAAAAATTTACAGAGAAGGGAATTTTTAGCAATT
This sequence comes from Dermochelys coriacea, assembly GCF_009764565.3. Lineage (NCBI taxonomy): Eukaryota > Metazoa > Chordata > Testudines > Dermochelyidae > Dermochelys > Dermochelys coriacea. The sequence goes on from NC_050070.1 coordinate 194,916,687, forward strand.
ATTTAACTATCACTTATAGGCAAGGAAGAATCCCCAGCCTATTATACATAAACATGCATTGGGAATGAAGTGAAGGTGAAGCTGTGACCTTGTGGATAGGACACTGGAAACCTGGGTTTTACTCCTGGCTCTTCCACTTGTCTTCTGAGTGACCTTGGGCAAGTCTCTGTGTCTCAGTTTCTCCATCTGTAAAATGGGGATAATGATAGTGCCTTCCTTTGTAAAATGGCTTGAGATCTACTGATAAAAAGCACTAGGTATTATTACATATGTGCTCTGGTTATATCAGTGGTGGCGTAGTATTATCCAGTACATCTGTGGGTGTCTCTTTTCAACACATGATGTTTGAAAACTAAATATTAGGAACTTGCTATTATGCAATTCAATCATTAAATATGATGATCTTATTTTGGAATAATGTATTTGCATCTTTAATGTAATTTACAAACATTAAGAGCCAGATTCTGATGCTTTTTACTAGTGGGACCCCATAGGCCCATTGATTTCATTGGAACTAATCATGGCATAAGGCACTACTGAACATGAGTAAAGAACCAGAATTTGGCCCTAACTAGTTAATTTGCACACCATCCAGTGAGGCAGGTCAGATAAGGAAACTGAAACAGGGAAGTTGAGTCCAACATTTTCTAAAGGTGGCCACTGTATTTAGGCCCCCAACTTGAAGTCATTTAGAACTCAGCACCTCTGAAAGTCAGATTCAAGATGTCTCAAGTTGGACACCCAAAATCAGTGGCCACTTTTGAAAGTTTGGTCCTGTGGCTATGTATTCACTGCAGAGAAAGGGGTGTTCTTACATGGATATAGCTATCTTGTAAAATCCTAGTGGAACCAAAGCACTGTAGTCTTTACCTTGATGCAATTAGTTGAGTTAATACCAGGTTGGGTTTACAGAGTTGACCTTGACTAACTACATCAAGGTAAATTTTACCTGTGCTTGTCCTCGTTAGGATTTTACATCGAGATAGCTATAACCTTTGGCCATAGAGGGAAGCAGTGTCAGAGCCCAGGATTCCTACCTAGTGGTCCTTTGGTTAGACCACTGGTGCCCATTTCTTTTTCAGTCCTCTTGTAAGATCCTTTAGGAGCTTGCACAATTTAGTATTTTGGTAGAATCAGAGAGGATCCAAATCTTGTTAGGACCGAGTAGCAATTGTTTTATAGGGTGCATTTCAGTGTCAGAGTTTCCCAAAGCACACTACACAGGCATACATTAAGAGTTGTTAGTATAATGACTGTGCAGGCTAAAGGAATGTGTACTAGGCAACAGCGCACACACAGCACTTAGAGTTACGTTGATTCTGTCACTTCCAGCTAACTTTTGAGCTTGGTTTCCTGTGACACCGCAGCAAGGTACATGTGGTGCAGATCTGACAGAAAAGAGCAGAGCGGGAAGTTAAAAACTGCAGAGAAGCCTCGATTATGTGATATGTCCAATAAAAAACAAAACAGATGCCCTTTAAAAAAATAATCAGTTACTAACATAAAACAAAAAAAAACACCTTTTTTCATAAGTTCTTTGTTTTAAAAATTGGTAGAATCCTTGGAACAATGGGCAACATAGTCTAGTACTGCTTCTGGCGGTTGTTTTCAGCCTATAGGTTGCTGAGGGATATGGATCTAGTTCTATCAGTAACATGGAACATCTGAAAATGAAAGGCTTTCTAAAGGGAGGCCCCTAATTTTGCAAAGATTCATATGCGTTTAACTTTAAGCACGAGTGATCCCCTCTTATGCCAACTGCAGTATTCACAGGCTTAAAAACAAGCATATACTTAAGTCTTTGCAGATCAGGGCCTATGATTTTGCAATATTTCACAGAATCTATGTTCTCAATTCTTGAAATAAATTCTTTCTTCTAAAGATCTTATCCAACTCCCAGTGACTTCAGTGGAAGCTGGGTCAGGCAAGTATTGTGTATTCTCTTTCTCTGTAAATCAACCTCTAGATGTAGTGATGACTGACAATTTACAAAGCTGCAATTGGACCGATATCATCCACAAATGTGTATGAAATGCATGATCTTATATTCCCAAATAGGAAAAAATGGGGCATTTATTTGAATGTGACAGTGGCAGTGTAAATGTTATAAAACAAAGCACATGATTTGAACTAAGGGGGGGGAAGGAGGGAGGGAGAAATCTAATACAAATGTTACCCTACCATGGATCAATGTGTGCACTTCACAATCCCTGATAAACTGTGTATCAAGCAAGAGGATTATCTAAAAATCATACACTCTGTAAAATTATTCAAACTATGGAAACAAATCATGACAAATATTGCTGTTTTCCAGCATATTCCAAGTTATTCTTTTCTATAACAACAAATAATCAAATTTTATCATCAAATGATGATAAAATCATCATTTATCACAGTAGTGGGATGATGTTAGCTTAACTTTAAATGAGAAAAAAAACCTTATTTTAATAGCCACTTCATTATGTAGGCCACTTTAAGACGGGTTTCATTCACAGATTTTTAAAGCCATAATAGACAATTATAATCATCTAATCTGATCTCCGATAACTTTAAATCAGTATCAGTCTGGGCTGGGATTGAACCAGAAACCTGGCCTAACCCTCCCAACCTCAAGCAGTAGGGTTGCCAACTTTCTAATCCCATAAAAGTGAACACCCTAGCCCCACTCCTTCCCTGAGGCCCGCCCCTACCCCGCCCCTTTTCCAAGGCCCCACCCCCACTCACTCCATTCCCCCTCCCTCCATCACTCGCTCTCCCCCACCCTCACTCACTTTCTCTGGGCTGTGGTACAGATGAGGGAGGGGATTAGGGCTCTGTCTGGGGGTGCGGGTTCTGGGGTGATTCAGAAATTAGGGGTTCAGGGTGCAGGAGGGGGCTCCAGGTGGGACAGGAGGTTGGGGAGCAGCCTCTGAGGTGGGGCCGGGAATGAGAGGTTTGGAGTACAGGAGGGGGCTGGAACCGAAGGGTTTGAAGTGTGGGAGCGGGCTCAGGGTTGGGGCGGGAGGTTGGGGTGCAGGAGGGGACGTGGGCTCCAGGAGGGAATTTGGGTGCAGGAGGGGGCTCAGGGCTGGGGTTGGGGGACAGAAGGGGGTGCAGGCTCTGGGATGGGGCTCAGGACTGGGGCAGGGGGTTGCAGTGCAGGAGGAGGTTCGGGGTGTGGGCTTGAGCCTCGGGCGCTTACCTCAGGCGGCTCCCTGGTCTGCGGTGCAGCAGGGCTCAGGCAGGCTCCCTGCCTGCCCTAGCTCCGTGCAGCTCCCGGAAGTGGCTGGCATGTCCGGCTCCTAGATGCAAGGGCAGCCAGACAGCTCTGCTCGGTGCACACTGCCTGTGCCCGCAGGCGCCACCCAACAGCTCCCATTGGCCATGTGGTTCCCAGCCAATGGGAGCCGTGGAGCCAGCGCTCGGGGCGGGAGCAGCACGTGGAGTTTCCATGATTGCCCCTACGCCTAGAGGCTGCAGGGCCATGCCAGCTGCTTCTGGAAGCCATGTGGAGCCAGGCAGGGAGCCGGTCTTAGCCCTGCTGCACTGCCGACCAGACTTTTAATGGCCTGGTCAGTGGTGCTGACCAGATCTGCCAGGGTCCATTTTCGACCAGGCGTTCCAGTCGAAAACCGGACACCTGGCAACCCTAACAAGCAGTCTAGCCACTCCCAAGATTGAAAGGCTGAGAAACATCACTTAATCCTTAATGTGGAGCTTAAGCAGTTAAAGGGTGCTCCACTGCACTGAAAAGAACTGCAGCCTTAGTGTTTTTGTAATACTGACTTCCATTTCATGCATTCATTATATTGTGATGGAAGTATGAATCAGGGTCTGGCTGATGTCCCACAGTCTTCCTGAACTGATGGTATACATGTGAAAGGCCATGTATTCTGTTACTGCAAATGAAAGTAAGTACTAGATCTATACATCTGTATCCATCTGTACACAGTGAACATGTATGTGTGACCAAAATGTTTGTATATGCATATTGTGCCAGATTTGTATGTGGTGATTGACTTGACAGGGCCTCCGTAAAAGAAGTTGGGACTATTCAAGTTCAATATATTGGCAATCACCACAATATTGAAGGAGCATGTGATTATTTTTCATTGGAATTCTTTCTGCAATGGAAGCCCCATTTACAAATGAAGTCAACAGGGAGGCAAGACACCAGGGACTGAACCACAGGGGATTGTTCTATCTTTGGGGCAGACAATGATACAAATAGAAGGCAAGGAGACAGCCCTATATCTTGCACCAGAGGACGTACTTGGACAGTAAATTTACATTAATGAAAATGGGATCTCAGCCAGGCGTGGTTGAAACGCTGAAAAGACATTTGGGGTGAGTTAAACTTTCTTAGAAAGTTAAGTTTAATCTCTAGAAGGTGTGTTATGATCTGGTTTGATATGGAACCTTTCTGTTTCCATTATCCTTTTCCACTATCTTTTAAATCTTAATCTTTGATGATAAAATTATGATTGTTTTCACTATAAATATAACTCAGTGCTGTGGTATGGTGAAGTTGCTGTGTACACGGTTCCTTTGTGACAGCAAACCTGATACAACTATGAGTCTTCAGTGGACAAAGAGCTGAACACCAGAGGAGAACCCTTAAAAGTTGCTCAGAGTCTGGGGTATACCTCTTGTTAACCTGAAAAACAAAGTAAGGGCTGACATTGCCCAGAACAGATTGTTTGGGTGGCTAATAGATTAGAGGTGTCAGAGAGCTCACACCCAGTTAAGCACAATCATGTCTTCCTCTTGCTGGAGGCCGAAGGAGGGCAGGGGCGGGCAGACAAGATGACTCACATTCCTGGGCACTGCGAGAAAGCATCACAGTCACTCTCTGTGGTACCCTTGAATTCTCCTTCAACTTTCTTGTTTTATGCTGTGACTTATCAATTTCAGAATCACACAGAAATGCAAAGAGTTTAGCAATCCATTCTTTAGGCACTGTGTATCTCAATCTTTCCAGTACGCTCCCAAGGCTGGACATTCGATTGCTGTACACCTGCCCAGTCCAATTTGGGATGGAGGAAATGTTGCAATTGAAAGTACTTGTAAATATCTCTTTTTTTTTTTTTTTGAGATTGTGTTAACTGTTGTGTTAACAACAGTTAATTTTGTTAACTGTTCAAATGATTTCAAGTTTGAGCTCTGAAAGCACTGGTCTAAGTGAATCAATATATTTTGCTTTCATCTAATTATACTATCATGGGGAGGGGTCAGGAGCATAGACTGAGGCCATGTCTACACTATGGGTACTACAGTAGCATAGCTACAGTGTCATGACTATGCTGCTGTAATCCTGTAGCACAGACACAGACTACAGTGGCAGGAGGGGTTTTTCCACGGCTGTAGGAACTCCACCTCCTGAAGCGATGGTAGTTTGGTTGAAAGCAGCTTTCTTCTGTTCACCTACCTGCGTCTACACTGGAGGTTAGGTCAGCATAGGGCCATAGCTATGTTGACCTACATTTTCAGGGTAGCCTAGAGGCCAAAAATGGTCAGAAATACATGCTAGATAAGGCAGGGAGGCTCTAGGCTTAATTTCTTAAGTGTTTCCAAACAGTAAAGGTGTTTTTAACCCTTGTGTCAGAAGAACATATTATAATATTTGTAGAGTTTATGCACATGCTTAACTTCATGTCAACAGGTCTACTCATGTGCTTTAAGTAAGGAATGTGCTTGAGTGGGGCCCTATTTGGAAATTCCCAGCAATACATGATGTTGTAGCATTAACAGTATTTTACCTGTCATTAAACAACATCTTTACCATAATCATGCATGTAAAACCATCAACAGAAAAAAAAATCCACTGTAAAATAACACACAAAATGTATAAAAAAAGGAGGACTTGTGGCACCTTAGAGACTAACAAATTTATATGAGCATAAGCTTTCATAAGCTTCAGCTCACTTCATCGGATGCATTCAGTGGAAAATATAGTGGGGAGATTTAATACATAGAGAAATGAAACAATGGGTGTTACCATACACACTGTAACGAGAGTGATCAGGTAAAGTGAGCTATTACCAGCGGGGGGGGGGAACCTTTTGTAGTGATAATGAAGGTGGGCCATTTCCAGCAGTTGACAAGAACATCTGAGGAACAGCGGGGTAGATAAACATGGGGAAATAGTTTTACTTTGTGTAATGACCCATCCACTCCCACTCTTTATTCAAGCCTAAGTTAATTGTATCCAGTTTGCAACTTAATTCCAATTCAGCAGTCTCTCGTTGGAGTCTGTCTTTGAAGTTTTTTTTGTTGAAGAATTGCCACTCCCAGGTCTGTAATCGAGTGACCAGAGAGATTGAAGTGTTCTCCGACTGGTTTTTGAATGTTATAATTTTTGACGTCTGATTTCTGTCCATTTATTCTCCCCTACCCCCCCGCTGTTCCTCAGACATTCTTGTCAACTGCTGGAAATGGCCCACCTTGATTATCACTACAAAAGGTTCCTCCCCCGCCCCCCTCTCCTGCTGGTAATAGCTCACCTTACCTGATCACTCTCGTTACGGTGTGTACGGTAACACCCATTGTTTCATGTTCTCTGTGTATATAAATCTCCCCACTGTATTTTCCACCGAACGCATCCGATGAAATGAGTTGTAGCTCATGAAAGCTTAAGCTCAAATAAATTTGTTAATCTCTAAGGTGCCACACGTACTCCTTTTCTTTTTGCGGATACAGACTAACACAGCTGCTACTCTGAAACCACACAAAATATACATTCAAATGTTACCTGTTCACTCCAGGGAGCACCAGTGACTCAAGTTCAACAGGGCCTCTGAGGAATGTGTCGCTAACCTGTTGCCTCATCCTGTCTGAAGGAATCCCCTTGTGTATATTGTTTTCTCATTAGTGTTGTCAACACTCTGATGATATTTTTCCTGTCATCAAGCAGGAGACATTCTAGTTTTTGGAAACAGTGAGTTGCAGAAGAGTGGACTCACTGCTGTGTGGCAATGCTCTCCTCTCTAGTGCCACCTACTAACAGTTGCTTCAGTCCTGTGGTAGTCTGCCTCTTCTTGTGACTCAGCCTTCCAGCCACGTCACTTTTAGTCCCACCACTTCTGGGGTATCAATATGCCAAACAACACTGGTCATCAATATATGACATATTCCTCTCTTCCAGGGCTCTTTTCCTGTTCCACTTTTTTGTCAGAGTAGTGGCCCCCCAGCTCCTTCTCCCTGGAGTCTCTCAACCAAACTCAGAAGGGAAATGCAAACCACAATAAAAGCAACTTCTGCCCCTTCCTCATGCTTAAACTTTTAATCCATCCTGGGTCCTCCCCCAGCCCTCTGCAGAATTGTTACCAAGAGTGACCACACTGGAGCCTTGCCTCTGCTCTGGATCCTTCACTCCTATCTACCCCCTAGGCCATCTACTCATCAGTTGAGTTTCTCTCAGACCCAATCCAGGATTCTCCTTCACTCCTGCTTCCCTCTCCCATCAGGCCCATCACAGGGAAGTAAATTCCCTTGAAGCTCCTCTTCAGTTGAATGTCTTCCTGGATTTCTTCCCTGGAGGCCCAGGTCTTGCTCTTTTGTCAGGGCTCACTGATGTAGCATTCGCTATCCTACAGTTTCTCTATATCTCTCCAGTTCCCACCCTCCATTATTCAGAGGCTACAGCATTCTTTGTCCCTCTTATAGCCTCCTTCTAATTTGTGCTGCCTTTTCTTATACTCATCCACCTAGCTCCTCTCCAGCTTGGCTTCATCTTTAATTAAGCCTGGCCCAACCTCCAGGTGCAGACAGATGGGTTAATTGGCCTCTGAGGCACACATTAACCCTTTCAGAGGCAGGATACTAGGATGGTGTTAATAACCCATCACAAAATTCCATTCAAGAGCAAAGAACTTTAACACTATCTGTGCCCCAAAGACAAAGTGTCATGTGCATCTAAGATTAAGATTTGAGTTTATCATCTTCTGTTTACATCTAAAGCAAGTTATGCACGTGAGAGAAACCATCGTGCAATGAAGGGAACAGATCTCTAAATGTTTACTGCTCAGGCTAGATCAGAGTTCCTAATGGGAACAGGAGAGAGAAGTGAAATGGGATTTTTTTTAATAGCCTAAAAATACTTTTTAAGCATAAAGAAACATAAAAGAACTTCATAAGAGAAGTTAATGAATATTTTCCATCCATTAACAAAACAGAATGCAATAAAAACCTAACAAGAGCTTTAGGACTGTCAGATCTCATGCAAAGCAGCAGCCTTCAGCAACGTAGGCCATATCTTGCTCTCCCACATGATGTTACAACTCTGTAGAGCCTTTATATCCTGCAGGGCTGCTCTCTGTTTATCTCAAAATTACACATTGGTGAAGATACAACACTGCTGACTATAACTCTGTTTCCTTTCCCACTGGCAGGTGACAAAAAATCCTCAACATACATGCTCACCTCCTAGCCCTACACTGAAAAAAGATCCAAAGGAAAATCCCACCCAAAGTGAAGAATCTATAGGTTATATTTCAAATGTTACAATCTAAGGAATGCATCTACACTGAACTGTTCGTGTTTGCAAGCTTAGATTATTTGCTTTTGCTATAAACTCTGAGAAGCGTCACTGGGAAAAACACTGGTGCTCGTTCTTGTTGCTTTTAAAATACAATCGGCTTCCCAAAGGACTATTCTGATGGATAGATTCAGGACTATCGGGTTTATTCCTCACTCATCCCAGGTCACAGAATGAGTCAGTGGCAAAGCCATTTAAACCAGAATATTCAACTTGAATGTTTAAAGACAGGTGCCTAAACTCATATTTAGGCTCCTAAATAAGTTTCAGCCCAAAAGAAGAACTTCTAAGAAAGATGAGAGTATGCAAAAGCAGGAGGTTAGAATGGAAGTCTGCAAATAAACTTAACTATAGACTTAACTAATAACTTTATTATTGTAAAAGATGACACATTAAACCAAAGCAACTATAATAGCCAGCTAATGCTACAACTAAGTTTGGTGAATTCCATTTTCCTGTCAAAAAGGATCAGTTTGGAATATACTATATTATTTAAAGTAGTTACAATATAACTTTGCATCATAAACTTTCCTTAAAAAACGGAATGTAGAACAGTCATATCATGCAGCTAGACACTAAGCTGAAACTGCTGTCTTAAAGTACTTTCACCAATGGCTAATTTTCTGTACTAGAATCCCTGTACATCACAGGGAAAACTGTATTCTCTGTGTGAGTAGTAACACTGTATGCAACAAACAACAAGGAGGGATATACAAATAGAACATGTAACCCTGAGAGACATTCAAAATATCCAATCTTTTCCATGGCTTAGAGCCACCATTGTATCTTTCAGAAATTTCATTCAGAAAAGCCAGATGTTTGTAAGTCATTATCCATGGGACCAGCATGGTAGCTTCAAATACCACAAAACTATCATTTAGTATTCATAAATATTAAAGGAATACTGAATAGCTATATATTTCAAGTTGTATAGCAGGGGAAACAATTCAAAGAATAGTTATGTTAATAACACTCAAATTATTCTGATAGTGAGACCAGAGATCAAATCTGAGATCTAGGGGAAATTACTTTTATAATGAGTTATGGTACAAAATCCAATTCTTAAGTCTAAGAGGAGTCCATATCTGACCATTATGTATTCATTACAAACAAAAGAATTACATTAAAAGAACATTAAGGTTGCAAAGTCAAGCATGGAAGAGTTAGGAAATGCCAGAATTAAGGTTGTCCCCACAATTCAGACCCCTCGTGCATATGCATTATGATTAAGGCTACGTTTTAGTCACGGGTATTTTTAGTAAAAGTTATGGACAGGTCACGGGCAGTAAACAAAAAGTCATGGCCCAGTGAGGTGGGGAAGCGTTCCTAAAGACTGCTGCTGGGGATGGGGCAGCGCGAGGTGATGCTTCTGTTGTGGGGGGCAACCCGGGGCCAATTGCCACTGGAGGCAACCCAGGGCACCCTGCTGCTTGCAGGGGGGATCGGACGGTGCCCCCTGCTGCTGCTCTGGGGGGCAGCCCGTGGCCCTCCCGCTGCCGCCACAGGTCCAGGGAGGGGGTGGCCCATAGCGCTGCTGCCACCTTGGGTGAGGGTCAGCCAGGGCCCACAGATCTGGCCAGCAACGGCCCAGAGCCCTGCCACCGCTGGTCCTGAACCGCTGTTCCAAGGCAGAGCCAGGGACCAGGTACTTGGATCTGCCAGAGCAGCGGCCAGTGCAGATGACCCTGGGGCTTCCCCAGCTGTTGGGGTGGTCCTGGGGGTTAGTGCACCAGCGCTGCAAAATTCACAGAGGTCACGGAAAGTCATGGAAGCCGTGACTTCCGTGACCTCCGTGAATGATTTTCAGCTTTAATTATGACTAGGCTTAGCAGAATTCAATTTTTATATTTTGATAACTTCAACAGATGTCAAACTTGATTTTAAGCGTTTCTTATTTTTATCTATTTAAATTTTCGCAGTTGCAGGAAATTAAGCGGGTTCAGACATTTATTTCAGGCCATTGAGATTCAAAAAGTTAAAGCTTTATGACCACTAATACACAACTTGTCAACACCATATGTCAAAATATACTAAGTAAATAACTTTGAAAAACTCCAACAAGTTCTCAAGTAGCATTTTTCTCACTTTGACTATCTTTAATTTTCTATGATCATCAATAGAAATATTTTTTCTTCAATTTGTGTGTACAGTGAAATTGATATTTATTGACATTTACAGATATGTACAAGTCTAAGACTTCCATGCTTAATTATAATATACTATTTTCTCCACATGACCCCTGTTATGTCTTAGTTCTATCTTCTATACTCATTCTGGTCCTGCAGCAGTTAACAACCAAATACTATTTTCAGTAATCTGCTGACATCATCAGTACTTTTGCTGTACACAGACATTTTGGCATGAAAAGGTGTAATAGAATTTAATGGCCTTTGTAAACCCAGCAACCCAGAAACACAGTGGGGAAACGTGCTTTATATATAGGACAAGGACCAAATCATTAAGGAAAGTAAGTTTGTTTTCTAGCTTGTAAGAGGATATTTACAAATGACAGAGAGCAAAAACAAAAGTCAGCACATTGAAAAAAATGGTGACAAAGTAATTTTAACTTCTACAATGTGGTGAACTGACAAAACAAAGGTTTCAGAGTAGCAGCCATGTTAGTCTGTATTCGCAAAAAGAAAAAGAGTACTTGTGGCACCTTAGAGACTAACAAATGTATTTGAGCATAAGCTTTTGTGAGCTTCTACATTTGTTAGTCTCTAGGGTGCCACAAGTCCTCCTTTTCTTTTTGTGAATACAGACTAACATGGCTGCTACTCTGAAACCTGTCATTATGCAAGGCACTGAATTTAGCCATATGATGAAGTGAGCTGTAGCTCACGAAAGCTTATGCTCAAATACATTTGTTAGTCTCTAAAGTGCCACAAGTACTCCTTTTCTTTTTGACAAAACAAAGCGTATGATTCCTACGGTATCTCTACAGGACTGTTTTGTTCCTTTTAAGATATTATACACTATCATCTGACTCTTAGCTCACTTACACCACTGTAAACCAACTGAAATAAGTTGACTTAAACCAGCACAAAACTGGTGTAAGAACGACTTGAAATAGACCTTGTAAATTTAATCAACTTCTGCCTGTGGGGAAGAGAGGTTGTGAAGTGCCTAATGAGCCAAGCTTTCCAAAAACGGCTTCCAATTCTGAGCCTTCAAATAGTTGTTGGCAAAAATTACGCCATTTAGATTTGCAAGCACAATCAGGTAGTTGGACATGTACGTGCCACGATTTCCACTCACAATTACCTAAGACTGATCTGCCTTCCCTTTAAAATTAAGCTCAATGTATCTGCTAAAAAGAGGTATTTCCCATTTAGAATAAGAAGTAGACTCTGCAGATAAGGAGTTTCCACAGGACAGCAGCCAAGATGACCTTCTTGGAAATAAAGCTTAGACAGGACAGAAATATTTTTTTTCCCACTACTAATCAATTATGGTGGAATTTTGTTTTTTTGGAATTTTGGAACAATATCACCTTTTGTAAGGGTCATTCGACTATACAAATTAAATCTTATTTTCCAAAAATCAGTTTCTACTGCTGCTCATGTGTTTGTCCCTCATGTATATTTATACTTACTGGGTTTTCACTTGTTGGGGGCAAACTGAAAATGACGTTTTTTCTGTTTGTTTCAGAGCTAGGAAAGGATTTCACAATGTATTTGCAGACATTCTATCGTATGTAAAGAATGATACCATTTTTGTCAGTACCCTCTTTAGCTAAGAACAACATAGCGGACCTGCATAAATACTGTTATGCAGGAGGGTACTGGCTACCAGAAGATACATAGCTCAGGCTGTTAGCTACCTTTCAACCAGGATAAATGTACAGTAAAAAGCAAATACTTTGTGGAGTAAGAAAGCTGAATCAATAGCCATCACTCAAGAGACCAGACCACATGCAAAGCCAATCAGAAGCAGGGTTACATGGGCAAGGGGTTCCCCAGGGGCTGATTGAAAATCCAGTAGTTGTGTGTGTCTGTGAGAAGCAGAAAGCTAGGAGAAAGCAAGTGGACAGTGAGAGAAGCATTGGTATCATGACCCTGAGACAGAGCTCCTTGGGTCACAGGACCAGCTGGAAAGCAGGCATGGATTTCTGTGCAAGGAAACTGCCTCCTGTTTGTTCCTACTGCATTAAGTGAAACAGGACTTTGTGTAGATTCATTGTAAATACATGGAATTGCATCAAAGGAGTACCTAGCCTGGCAAGGAACTGACTAATTGCTTGGGCCGAGAGGCAACAGTATTAAAATGCCTCATGGAAATGGCTCTTTGCTTCTAAGATGGGCAAGTTGTTTCTTTGTCCATGACTTGAGAAGGATTGTATGGGAACACAGGACTCATTCTTTTGTCCCTCATCTCCAACGATAGCATGCAACTCTCAACAACTCTTCTACAGGAAAGAAAGGAAGAAGATTGCCAGATGAGAGGAGCTGGTGATTAGGGCCAATGGCAACTCATGGGAGAGACACAAAGCGTGGCACCAGTTAAGGGGGGGGGCATGACCTCCCCACGTGACCCCACCCTGCCCCACCCCCAGCCTGGGGCCTCCATGCTCTCCCCATCCCACGTTACCTTGGGGGTAGCCTCTTTCCTCCCGCTGCACTCAGTATTGATTTCAGCAAATACGGATACCTGAATTGCAGGGTTATCCCAGAAACCACGGCAGCTAAAGGAGCAGAACGTGGAGCCGCCGGGTGGCCCCACGCCGGCAGCTCCTCTGGTGTGGCTGTACCACCCCCAACCCTGTTCTCCATCATGGCTGTACCACCCCCAGCCCTGTCCTCCGGCGGGCTGTACAAATCCCAGACAGGAGATGCAGCTGCATGGAAGGGCTGGGGGTGGGGCCCCAGCAGCCCCACGTTCTGCTCTTTTCGCGGCTGTGGTTCTCTGCTGAATGTGCCCCATCCCAGGTATCTGGAGAGGGGCATGTAACCCTTCTTGCCCCTCCCAGGTGTCGCCCACCTGCCAGTTGGTCAGGGCCACACTCCTCTCTCCTGCCTTTTTGGGTCTGGAAAAGCAGCTCCCCTTTATTTGCAGCTTCTCTCTCTCAGACATGCATGACCTTGCTGGCCCCCAGGGCATTCAGCTGCAGCTCCTAGCAACAACAAGCATCACACTTTCAGTCTTCATAAAGCTGGTTCCTAGGGGATAGTGGAGTTGAGGCCTTGCCACATGCTAACAGCTGAAAATCTGCATGTCAGCTTTCCAGGGCTCTGACACGTCCTATCCCAGACATTCATCAGCCCCTTTCCTGTTAAGAAATCAGGGTATTGGTGTAAAAAACAGCTAATAACTGGTTATTTCTCTACTTTAAAAAACCCCTGATGGGAGGGGTGGTTAAACCTAGTCAATAATTTAAGGCATGACTGGGAAGTTATTTATGCTGCCCCAGGAGCAGACCAAGGACCAAACTACGGCTGAGAGTTACATATGAGCCCCTAGTTCCCCCCATGCTGCCAGTAATCTGCCACCAATTCTATCTATTCCTGTGGCTTACCTCTTCGCTGGCTAGCTATGCTGGCTGGTGTGTTGAGGGGATGGGAGAGCAATTCGGACCCTGCCCACTTGTGTGTATGGGGGGGGGGTAGTAGCAGCTAAGCAGAGGCCAGTCTACACAACAGTATAATGTGTGATGCAGGTGGCCAGTGCAGGGGAGGAAGGAGGTGACTTAATCCGTTTAATCCCCTGTGTGCAGGTACACAAGGATAGCCAGTGTCTTGGTATTTAGTTCAAGATCACCGAGACCCACGCTATAATGGAACTATTTTGTGCCTTGCATGCCATGCAAGAATTCATAGTGCAGATTGGAACAATATTACCGCCCATGGTGTCAGTGAACTGGAGAATAATATGTCCAAACTATGGCCTGATCCTGCAGACACTTGCCAGATATAATGCTTACTACATTGAGTAGTCTCATTCAAACCAATAGACTATTCATGATAGTAAGCACCATGCTGGTAGCAAGTGTCTGCAGGAGTACACAGTAATCATGACTTATTTCCCCATGTAAGAATCTTTTTAGAATACACTTTTGGGGAAGATGCTTTATAATTACTATAAGTGTACAATAAAGTAAGTTATAAAAACAAGTAACAGAAAAAGGAGAGAGAGAGACTGAACAGAAAGTGAAATGTCTCTTTGTTGCTGTCTGATCAGATGTATAAACAAGTTTCTTCAATTAAAAGTTAAGCAAAACATGGGGGGAACTAGGGGCTCATATGTAACTCTCTCAGCCATAGTTTGAGAAACAGGCTTTTGATTTAATCTATAAAGTAAGTACTTTACTCTGTAAAGTGCTTTGAGACCCTTGGAAATACAAAAACAAACTCCATGCATCTAAAGAAGTGGGGGTTTTACCCATGAAAGCTTATACCCAAATAAATCTGTTAGTCTTTAAGGTGCCACTGAACTCCTTGTTGTTTTTGTGGATACAGACTTACACGGCTACCCCTCTAATACTTGGAAACACAGTAGAACTTCAAGTTTACAAACAACAATCTTATGAACAACTAGTGATATGAAGTATTTTTCCAAACAGGAAGAAACAAAGTACAGAACAAATGTGATGTTGATGAAGAACAAGTTAATATCCCTCACGTTCTGATGCCTTCAATGCATTGGAAATCAATTTGCAGTGGTTTGAAGAACAGTAAGAAAGTGATGCACTGGAACTTATACACCATGCCTACTGTAATTGTGAGATATTCAGTTTTATGAATGCCTCAATCCCCAACTGGTTTGTAAAATAGAGGATCTGCTGTAATAAGATGCTATATTTATATAATGCTGAAAATATGGAAGTAATATAAATATATAACATTATTATTCATTATTTTACAATGCCATATCATTCAATGCAGCTTACAGACTTGTGTGAAGACAAGTTCCAAGCATTACTATTATTATAAAGCATGACGCTGCTTGGGGGAAGAGTGTGTTGAACTCCACCAAACCACCTGGCACCACAGTAAAGAGGTCCGTGTGAAGTGAAATGAAGGCAAACAGAAAACAAGACAAAAATCAACGAAAAATGCAAAAACAAATCAAATGCATGAAACTAACATGAAGGGATTTGATTTACAATCCTAGAAGCAAAGAAAGTGAAAAAAAAATCCCTTATCTCCCGCACTACCTCTTACAAGGGTGTCCCAGCGTGTGCACAGCTGCCTAGAGCTATAGCACATGCTGCAGTCCCTGAGCACAAGGGGGTGAGCTGAGGACAGAATCGCTGCTCCAGCTCTGTTTGCATGAATGGCCTTTGCGTTTGGTGGCAGGAGCAAGGGCCTTCCCCATTCATATCTGGCAGCTACGAGTAGGGGTATTTGGGAAGGGAAAATAAAAGGTGCGCCTTTTAACTGCTTTGAAACACATGAGTGTGGAAAACATTCCTGCAAAGATACTAAGGGTGTGTGTGTGTGTGTGTGTGGTGGGGAGGGGGACGGACCGTTACAGATATTGTCCCTTAAAATAAGACTAGGGTCTGAGGCTCCAGGGAATGGGGTTATAAAAGAGAGATGCGTCCTTAGGACTTTGGATTATATGGGATATCAGATGTGTTATTGAAGGGCATGGGGTTATATGAAGGCAGATGCATTTTTGAGACAGACCTGTGGTTATATAGGGGCAGATGTATTCCTGGGGTCTTGGGTTTCACGAGGGATCAGATGCATTATTGAGGGGGCCAGGGTTATATTGTGGGGTTGAGTTATGTGGGGTATCAGATGCATCAAGAGGCTCGATTTATACAGAAGCAAATGCATTTTTGAGACAGATGGGATTGTATAGGGGGCAGAACCACTACTGAGCGGCTGGGGTAATATGGGGGATCCAATACATTACTGAGGGGCTGGGGTTATCTGGGGGACCCAATGCAGTACAGGGGGCTGGGTTTATACAGGAGATCCCATGCAGAACAGGAGGCTGGGTTTATATGGGGGATCCAATGCAAAGTGGGGTGGGCTCAGCTGGGGGATCCCATACAGTCCTGAGAGCTGGGGGTGTTGGAAGGATCCCATGCAGCACAGAGCGGTCAGGCTGGGATGATCTGTGGGGAGTCCCATACCACACAGGGGGCTGGGAGTACAGGGTAAGGTTAAACAGGAGGGAATCCCATGCAGCACGGAGGGACCAGGGCAAGGTTACACAAGGGGGGAATCCCATGCAGCACGGGGGGATCCCATGAAGCACAGAGGGACCCGGGTGGGATTATCGGGGGGGGGGGGTCCCATGGTGTACAGGGGGCTGGAGATACAGGAGGATCACATACAGCACAGAAGGGCCCAGCTGAGGTTACAGCAGGGGATCCATGCAGCACAGAGGGACTCTGTGGTTACCTGCGGGACCCCATGCAGTATTGAGGGCTGGGGTTATACAAGGGATCCTATACAGCAGGAGAGGCCCCGCTACCATGGGTGCGGGGGAAGCCCACACAGCGGGATGGGCCCGGCCGGCGTTACACGAGTGGGGGGGGGGAGACCACGGAGCGGGAGAGGCCAGCAGGGGTTACACGAGTGTGTGTGTGGGGAGAAGCCCACGCAGTGGGATCGGGCCAGGCTGGGGTTACGCGTGTGTGTGTGTCTGGGGGGGGTGGGGGAAGCCCACGCAGCGGGAGGGGCCCAGCCGGGGTTCCGCGAGTGGGGGGGGAGGGAGCCCACGCAGTGGGAGGGGCCCGGCCGGGGTTCCGCGAGTGGGGGGGGAGGGAGCCCACGCAGCGGGAGGGGCCCGGCCGGGGTTCCGCGAGTGGGGGGGGGGAGGGACCCCACGCAGCGGGACGGGCCCGGCCGGGGTTCCGCGAGTGGGGGGGGAGGGACCCCACGCAGCGGGACGGGCCCGGCCGGGGTTCCGCGAGTGGGGGGGGGGAGGGACCCCACGCAGCGGGAGGGGCCCGGCCGGGGTTCCGCGAGTGGGGGGGGGGAGGGACCCCACGCAGCGGGACGGGCCCGGCCGGGGTTCCGCGAGTGGGGGGGGAGGGACCCCACGCAGCGGGACGGGCCCGGCCGGGGTTCCGCGAGTGGGGGGGGGGAGGGACCCCACGCAGCGGGAGGGGCCCGGCCGGGGTTCCGCGAGTGGGGGGGAGGGACCCCACGCAGCGGGAGGGGCCCGGCCGGGACTACGGAGGAGCCGAGGCAGCGGGCGGGGGCTGGCGCAGCGCCGCCCCGTGCACGCCGAGCGCGGCTGGGCCGAGCCCGGGCGGCCGGGGAAGGCGGTAGGGGGAGGTCCGACTTCGCAGACGCGCCTCCTCCCCGCCCCTGCTCGCTCGGGCTCCGCAGTCCCCGCGCTCCGGCGGGAGTGGAGGCGGCCGCGCGGCGGCGGCTTTGGCAGCGGCGGGGCTGCCCGATCACGTCATCGCTTCCGCCCAGCTTCCTCCTGCCGTCGGCGGCGGCGCGCCTCGGCCGCGGAGTGACTGAGGCGGGGATGGGGCTCGCGCGGGGCCGCCGGCTGCACCCGGGCGCTGCTGCTGCTGCTGCTCCTCGTGCCGCCGCCCGCTGACCGGGCCAGCCTGCCCGCCCGCCCCGAGCCCCCGCCCGCAGCCAGGCGGCCTCCCCCGCAATGTGAAGCCCAGGAAGATGCGGAGGCGCAGCCCGGCTGCCCGCGGCGGGGGATGAGCCTAGAGGGGGAGAAAATGACCGAGGAAACCCACCCAGACGAGTAAGTGACGGGAGATAAACACCTGGAGCGGGGGGAGGGGGGGAAGTTATGGCACTTGTGCGTGGAAGGGCTGCTGGGGGGTATCCCGGGCCGGGCCAGCGGGGGCGGTGCATGCCTGCTGCTCCCTGCAGCCATGCCCAGCCTGTGCCCCCCCACACCCCCGCCTGCTGGTTGCAGGGCCCCTGCTGTGTGCACTGGGTGCACGGTGCGTCTCTCTGCAGCCTTTGTTGCTGGGGGGAGGGGGCAGGAAGGTCCCGCGGCCGGGGAGGCCCAGTGTGTTGTCTGTGCCTGGGCCATATGAACGGTCCTACAAACCCTGCCCCCCCCCCCCCCCCGTCTGGCTCTTGGAAGCCCCCGGCCAGTGCCTCCAGCCTGGGCAGCCCCCTCCCCTCCCCCGGGGTGTGCGCGCTGCAGCCCTCACATCCGCCATTTCTTTTTTCTTGAATCGCCCTCATTTGCATACCACATTTTCATTCATAAAAAAAAAAAAAAAAAAAAAAAAAAAAAGCCCCGTCCAGACAGGCGAGGGCCCGGCGCGGCGTGCGGGGCTGGCCGCTGGCGGAGCGGCCCCGCGGGGCTGCCGCGGAGACCCAGCCGCGGCTTGGGCCTGGGGTGGCGGTCCCGTGCGGACGGGGCGCCCCGGGGCGCCCGGCGGAGCGTGCCTGGCCTGCCGGCGGGCGCTGACACATCCGCGCGGAGCCTGCCCTGGCGTGAAGGCGGCTGGGGCTCGGCTCTTGCCTCCCCCGCCGGGCAGGGGCAGAGCTCGCCTCTCCCTGCCCCGTGGGCCGGCTCAGCCCGTGGCGCGGCGGCGCTGGCTGCTGGTGAATAAGACGGTTCCCGTTATTGTCACATGATCCTGGCATTCATAAATCCGGTAACCTTCAGCCTGTCCCATTCACTCGCTCCGGCTGCCGGGTGCGCGCCGACGGCCCGCAGGGCCCGGCGGGGGGAGGCTTTGCCTGGCTGGGAAACTCTCCCCCTACAGAAAAAACCACACTCGTGGGCCCCAAACCTCCTTCCCCTCCTTCATGCGCTCCGCTGAAGGGGAAGTGACTCAGTTTTGCAGCACAGGCGAGGTGCGGTCGATGTCGAAGGTGTAATCTCGCAGACGTGGGGAGCATATTGTGACTGTTGCCCCTAATTTGGGTGGTCGTCAGCGCGTTCGGAAGAGCAGTTCCTGCCTGTTCGTTTGCGTGACGATTGATGCAGGAATGATGCACGATTGATGCAGAAACACTTGACCAGGGCATCCCACTGGGTATATATACCTGTTGCAAATAGTGAACCTTGCCCATCGTATGCAAGGAATGGTGGTAGACATAAATAAA
Source organism: Dermochelys coriacea (assembly GCF_009764565.3). Taxonomy (NCBI): domain Eukaryota; kingdom Metazoa; phylum Chordata; order Testudines; family Dermochelyidae; genus Dermochelys; species Dermochelys coriacea. Next base: position 194,936,199 of record NC_050070.1, read on the forward strand.
AGGTTAAATGTCAATCCATAAAATAACATTGGACCCTGCTTGAAAGTAATTGGTGTGGGGAAATGCCTATTAAAAGTGCACTACCCTCTGCTTTCTGCAGCTTACAATCTTTGTAGGCATATTTAGTAATGAGTTTTTCAGACCCATGCCCTCACATTTTGTCCGGAAATCTTGATTTGACAAGGTTGAAGAAAAAAGGAATTGTGGTATAATTTATTCAACTGTTCCATTGTGGCAATTATAATAATGGCTCGGATTCTGCAAAAAGAAAAGGAGTACTTGTGGCACCTTAGAGACTAACAAATTTATTAGAGCATAAGCTTTCGTGAGCTACAGCTTACTTCATAGCTCACGAAAGCTTATGCTCTAATAAATTTGTTAGTCTCTAAGGTGCCACAAGTACTCCTTTTCTTTTTGCGAATACAGACTAACACGGCTGCTACTCTGAAACCGGATTCTGCAGTCACTTACATGCATGTTTAAATTCACATAAAGCACATGTTTAAATGTACGTAAAGCGCATGTTCTTTAGTGTTTGCAGGATCAAGTCTTAGGTATGTAACCTTCCTGCAGTGCAATATGATAGTAGTCATCAATAAAATGAACAAGATACTTAATTTAATATACAACTCAGACTGTTAGCATGACATTTCTATTTCAATAGCAACAGAGTAGAAAGAGCTGAACTCCTCCAATATTGTAATGCTTTTTCTTTGTTCTCCAGTTAAACCTGTCAATGTTAACAGTATTTGCAAATAAAAAGATTAATACTTCTACAAGTTTGTTTTGTGGGTAAATGCTGGGAATGCCATGTTCGCATTTATTTCATAATTATTGAGAGGACTGGTCTCAAAAATAAATTAACAAAGATGTTACCACAATATTAAAGAAACCTATTTAATAGATGTACTCACCAAAACATTGTTCCTGGCTATCTTTTTCTGGGTTTGTCAGACAGAAAAATGAGTCTCAGCATATAAAATGGATATATGCTCCAGTATTTGGCATTAGACCCATACTTAAAATACGCAACTGCTCAACAGATACTTTAAAACATTGTAAAAAATGGCAGGGTTCAGAGTAGCAGCCGTGTTAGTCTGTATTCGCAAAAAGAAAAGGAGTACTTGTGGCACCTTAGAGACTAACAAATTTATTTGAGCATAAGCTTTCGTGAGCTACAGCATCCGATGAAGTGAGCTGTAGCTCATGAAAGCTTATGCTCAAATAAATTTTAGTCTCTAAGATGCCACAAGTACTCCTTTTCTTTTTATTGTAAAAAATGTACAGCTTTATTCCTATTTACCATAAACATGGTAGTTCAGTGGAGTATCAAATGTTATCACTATAACTAAAAACCGAACCAACACTAAATCAGGTTGTTGCAGAAAGAGTGGTGAAGGAAATGGCTTTTAACTTCAACCCAGGTGTTAAGAGGGATTATATTTTTCACATTTCTCAATGGAGAAGCTGTAAACTATATGCATAGCTTCTGAAATTGTGATTGACTAGATTAATAATACATTATTTTGAAGTCTAGCAGACTATGGCAATTCTTCCATACGATAAACTGGACTCTTATTTGGATTTTTTTTACTAATTAAGTTAGGTTTAAAACAAACAAACTCTAGGGTGGGTTTTTTAGTAGTATTACAAAAAATGATTGCCACACTTTCCAGCCTACTAGGCCACGTCTCAGCACAGTTAGTCTGTAGTGGAGAAATTAACTTTCTGGTTTACGATGGATTAAGGTGGTTAGTGGTTATGTATTTATTTATGCTCTTTTATCTAATTAAACAATATTGTACTTTTTATGGTATTAGAAGACAGAGTATTCTAAGTGCATTTGGGGGTTGGTGCCAAGATGGATGTTGATTTAAAACAGCATATTAGAAAATCGAGAGAATTCTGTTCAGAAATTTGATGCTTTGTTTTTCAGTGGTTCATTTTGATTTGTTTTAGAATCATTTTTCCCTTTAACTGTTCCACTGCTTAGACTTGCATTTCGGTCACGCTTTTAAAAAGGAAAACTAACTCATGACTATTTTATTTTGACAGGGTTTTTTTTTTGCCAGGGGGTGGGAAGCAATGCCACACTAGCTTGCCCTGGGATCTTCACAGTTTAATCAAGCAAAGCTGTCCCTGGCCATTACTTAAATGTGTGATGTACAAGAAAATCTCATGGGCGAGTGGAAGTGGTCCTGGTGATTCAGTGGGCAGCACTCTTTAATCTGAGTTACTATTGAACCAGTTTCCTGGTATAGTGCTAATTGTCATCATTACTGTTGGAGGTGCTGTCTTTCAGGTCAAATGTAAAACAAAGGTCCTGACCATTTGTGGTCATTAAACATCCTGAGCAAGTATTTGCAAAAGTATTCTTGTTTGTTCTGGTGAAACATGGCTTGCTGCAGCACAACTCAGGCAGTTTACATAATGACTTGCCTCAATATTCTCTGTAATTTCCTTTATAAGTAATTCTTCACCTCCTATCCTAAACTGAGGGATAGCGTTGCTGAAGTAGTGACTTGTACGTTTTTTCACTTCAGGAAAAAGAAGTAAGGACCAATAATCTGATCAATTTCCTTAAGCTCTCCGAACAGTGGTAATAAGCTCTTCTATTTGCCCTTGATATCTGGCTCTGATTTGCTTAGTTATTCTAGTTTCACTGAGTACACTATGAGCAAATGTAACTAGATTACAAAAATGGCCACTGTTGAGATGAATTCTAAAACAACTTTCTTCAAGGTAATTTTTTGTTTTGTTTTAGTGTATTGAACTGAGCAAACTTTGGAACAACTCTGTAACCATTTGTAAATTCAAACTGAGTGTTTGAAACATTAAGATCAATATTTGAAGGTGCATTTGTCATTGCACAGAATGCCTCTTTCTGCTTCTAGAGCTTTATTCCTTTCCGCATCTGCATATCACCACAGTACTTCTAATCCATGTTGGTGTTAATGGGCTTGTGAATATTTAATAAAACGTAAACCTAATTAAGATGTAGTGTTGAGTGAGTTGAAGCTAGGAGACCTAAAAAAATAAATGTTAAATTCCATGTTCCTCTGGGCCATTCCACTATAATTGTCTATACAATTGAAGACTGTAGGTTAGTTGATTCTGTGTTCAGTACAGATGTTAATTTATTTTCAAGAAATGGGCAGGTAATATGTAACTCAAATCCTAAATGCATGTGGCTGGTGTTGTATTTACGGGTTTCACTGGGAAGAATATAAGATTCCATCAGAATTTGCATGTACAAAAAGATTGTTATATTTAATGCTACTTTCATTGAGCATAATGCATACCCCCATTGCCAGAAGAAGTCACAGGAAGTAATTAAATGGAAAAGATCAGAAAGTGAGATTGTGTTTGTGTGTAGTGTTGTTTGTTGTACTGCGTCAAGATAATTAAGTTAGTCTCAGGGCTTGTCTATATGGGGACACTCAGGAAAGTTAAGACAAATTAACTTAAAATGTGAAGCTATAGCACATTAAACCCTTGTGTCATAAATATAAAGAGAAGGGTAAACACCTTTCTGTATACAGTGCTATAAAATCCCTCCTGGCCAGAGGCAACATCCTGTTACCTGTAAAGGGTTAAGAAGCTCAGCTAACCTGGCTGGCACCTGACCAGAAGGACCAATAAGGGGACAAGATACTTTCAAATCTTGGGGGGAAGGCTTTTGTTTGTGCTCTTTGTTTACGTCGTGGTTCTCTCTCGGGACTGAGAGAGGCCAGACAGAAATCCATCTTCTCCAACCCATCCTAATCCAAGTCTCCAATATTGCAACCAGTGTAGGTAAGCCAAGCGAGGCGGATTAGTTTCTTTTGTTTTATGTGCATTTTCCCTGTGTTAAGAGGGAGGTTTATTCCTGTTTTCTATAACTTTAAGGTTTTGCCCAGAGGGCGATCCTCTGTGTTTTGAATCTGAATATCCTGAAAAGTATTTTCCATCCGGATTTTACAGAGATGATTTTTACTTTTCTTTTTTTTAATAAAATCCTTCTTTTAAGAACCTGACTGATTTTTTCCATTGTTCCAAGATCCAGGGGTTGGGTCTTTGATGATTTTGTAACCAATTAGTTAGGATATTATTCTCAAGCCTCCCCAGGAAAGGGGGTGAGTAGGGCTTGGGGGGATATTTTTTGGGGGGAAGATATCTCCCAAGTGGTCCTTTCCCTGTTCTTTGTTTAATGCGCTTGGTGGTGGCAGCATGCTGTTCAAGGACAAGGCAAAGTTTGTACCTTGGGGAAGTTTTTAATCTAAGCTGGTAAGAATAAGCTTAGGGGGTCTTAAATGTGGGTTCCCACATCTGTACTCTAGAGTTCAGAGTGGGGAAGGAACCTTGACACCTTGTGTGGATGTTTTCCTTCAGAAATAAACTGGCCTTAGCTCCTCCACCAGGCACCTGTAGCTTATTCATGGCATTAAGTTGGCTGGGGAGTAAATAGTTTGTGACTCTGATTAGACGTGTCAAAGTTGCTTTATGGAAGTCTGTAGCAATTATGCCATGGTGTGTTGACCTTGCAGAAACTTGATCCTAGAAACAGTAGAGACACATCCCAAACTTTGCAAATATGACTAGCAATCCTCTTGAAATGTTTCAAATAACAGTTTAAAGTGGAATATTAACTTTGCATTGGCATGTTTTGCAGCTGGTTTTATTGTCAGGGCATGGCTACACTTGCAAATGTAGAGTGCTTTGAGTTAAACCAGCCTTCAGAGAGCGCAGTAGGGAAAGCACTGCTGTCTGTCCACACTGACAACTTCAAGCGCACTGGTGTGGCCACATTTGCGGCACTTGCAGTGACATTGGGAGCGGTGCATTGTGGGCAGCTATCCTAGCATGCAAGTGCCTGCAATGTGCTTTTCAAATGGGGCGGGGGTGGAGTGTGACAGGGAGTGTGTTGTGTGTATGTGGGGAAAGAGAGAGTGGGTTTTGGGGGGGCTGAGAGCATGTCAGCATGCTGTCTTGTAAGCTCAGACAGCAGCAGACCTCCCTCTTCCCCCCACCCCCCGGCCTCTCTCTCTCACACACACAGCATTCCACACTAATGGTTTGCTTTGTCTCGGAGCAGAAAAACAGCCAGCTGTCAGAAATGGAGCTTTCAAAGGGAATATCTGCATTCCTGGAGCGAATCAAAAACAATGACAAGAGTGGCCACTTGACTTAAGGGGATTATGGGACGTTTCCAGAGGCTGATCAGAGCACACTAAAGCAACACCTCGTCCACACTGGCGCTGTGGTGCTCCAGCGGGGGCGCAGCAAACGTTATTCCACTCGCCGAGGTGGAGTCCCAGCAGCGCTGTAGCCGCAGAGTCTGAGCGCTCTGTGTGACTTGCCAGTGTGCCCGGGTAGTGAGCTAGTGCGCCCGGGGTTCCTTTATTGCACTGTAACTCGCAAGTGTAGCCAAGCCCTTAGATACACTGATCCCAAAACCCACCCACCACTGAAAATAAGAGCAATAAATTATCACTGAGCTTACTGTGAATACTGAACATATTGAAGCTTTAAGGTTGCCCTTTAGAATTAGACTTGTCTCATTTTCATAGTAACTTTGTCTATTGCACGTTACTGACTGCTTTCTCCTAGATGTAATAAACAACTGATTGCCTTTTTTTTTTTTTTTTGGTCATGAGTACAAGCTGTGCAGGAAGACACTGGCCACACTGTGTGTCGTGACATCATTTCTTGCGCTTGGGACAGGAAATGCAGGCTTGCCAAAATGTAACCATTCACTTTTTGGCCTAAAAATCTAATATGATTATTTCTGAGGTTTATACATTACTTCAAAAAATACTACAAGTAACTAGCTAATATATTCAATTACACTGAGAACTAACTATTTTCAAGGGAAGTTCTTAATGAGGTGTGCTAATTGAATCTAGCACCTTTTACTTCCTTATCCCAGGCCAGGGCTTTAAAGGGACTCCTAGGTTTGTTTGTTTATGTATTTATACTACATCCTGAATGGTTTATGGGGACAATATGTGGCACATGGTCAAGTGAGAAAGGCAAGAGGAAGAGAAGTCAAGACAACAGGGGAGGAACAGAACTGGTAGAGGTGCACCATATTTCTCAACAGAGGTAGCACTTTACTCTGAATTACAGACGAGCTCATCTTACAGAACAGCAAGTTCAGGTATTGGGAAGCTGAAGTGATAAGGGAGAACCAAATAATTTGACTTCAGTTAGACAAAAAAGTCCATAGTCCATATATCCTTTAAAACTCTTTTTTGTTTTTTCTGGGCAGGTGTGGTTCTCAGATTGACAGCCCTGGACCTAGAGGTTGTTTGCTACTTATAAAACAGATGCAGCTCAGGCAGTGGCAATGGACTGCCCTGCAATGTGCCTCATTCCTGACCTGGCAAAACAGCCACTTAGGGCTGAAAGGTTTATTTCCTCTGTGGGTTTATTAAATCTTGACGTTGCAAACAAGAGTATCCAATGTAGTGGAATGTTTTTAATGTAGCTCTCTGAGAGCTGGATTTAAATTATAAATTTGTTTGTTAGGCCAACAAACCACCATTGGATAGCACTCACTTGTAGTCATTCAGACTGAGCCACATTAGAACCAGTGGCATTGAGACAAAAGGCAATTGAATGCCACTATAAATACCTTGAGCCATCCAATTCCTCTGCTTCCCAACACACGCTGTCAGGTTTATTAAATGAACTCTACTCATCATCTTGCACTGTGCTGGAAGAAAGGAAATTATCCTCCAGTTGGGTAAAACCTGGGAGAGGAGTCGTCAGGCAGTTGAATACATTTTAGATATTCTATGGTATCTTCTGAGGGACTGTTGCCATTTAGAACAAATCCAAAGCAAATGGTATAAAACAGGGAGTCAAGCCTGTCATATTCTGGGTGCACTCAACTTCCACTGAAGTCAAGGAATTAAGAAGACCTGCACCCTATATATCCTTGTATCTTGGGATCAAATTCCACTCAAGAAGATATGTGCAGCTCCTGCTGACTTCAGTGGATTGGGCATGTGTGTTAAAAGGCAGAATAATGCCTTCGTATGAGAAACTGAAATTTACATGAATACAAGTTTACGTTATGGGCACACACAGAGCTACATAATCAGAAACTACAGGTGCAGGTGGAGTCTTTCATACGTAACCTGTTTGCTGAACAGACTAGTGAGTCTGTGTATTTAAACTGCCATGGTATTGTAGACAGCAAGAAATGATGGTATATAAACTCTGATGTGAGGATATATGTTTCATTTAGTAGAATCTATGAAATGATGAGTGAATTTCTAGCCTGACGTTGCATCTTGTGCAAAGAGAGCCAGAAACGCAATACTTAGGCCAATTATCCATTTAGTTGAGGTGAATGGATGGCTAATTCTCTTGGTTTTCTCTGCAAGTCTTTCATCGCTGGACTGCTATTAAATATTTAGGATTGAAATCTAGCAAATAGGAGTATAAAGAGAATCCTTGCTCTTTTATTTCCTTTGCCAAATAGACTGAAATGGAATCACCAACAAATATACACTATGAACAACAGGAACTGAAGAGGGGGTATTGGAACCTTTCCCCAGTCATAAGTCCTAGGGAAAAGAAGAGGAGCAGCTCCCAGCAGCAGAACCAGCCGCTAGAAGTGAAGGCCCTCCTCACCCCTAGTAGGAGCTAAGGGTACCGGGGCATCTTCCAAACTCTTAGTCTGTGATGTCAGCTTCTTACAACTTGATTTTGGGACACTTTTCTCCCCCCACCCCCCGCATTGTTTTGCCTCAGACGACTCCTGCTTTTCTTCCTTGATACCTCTGCTTTCTGCCTCATTATCCCTGCCTTCCATACACTCTTCCTCCTTTCCTCTCCCTTCTTCTTCCTCTTCCTTTTGCCTTTGCATTTGTTTGGTCTTACTAATTCTCATCTCCAACCCCATTTAAAAAGAAACAAAGTAAGGGCTTATTTACATGGGGAAATTGACCAGCATGGCTATACTGCAAGACTTATAAGAGTTCTGCTCTATCTATACTGGTTTAATTCCCTGTGTGGACACTGTATTCTGAAATGAAAGTGACTTTATTCCAGAATAATTCTTCCACTATAGCTACGCTGGAGGATTTCCCTATGTAGAAAGCCCTAACATGTGTGCCAGGTATCACTTGGATAATTTATGTTCTGCATCCCTTTTCTTTATGAGGGACTCCCACTGAAGTCAGAGTCTTGTGCAAAAGCTGATGGTAGCTTTTAAACATCAGTAAGTACTATGTGAAAGTGAAGGTCCCCATCCTGCAAGCTGCTTTGTACAGACAGACCCCTGCATTTGTGTGGAGCCCTATTGCTGGATCAGGGCCTAAATTTGTAAGAGAATTCTGCTTTGCACTTGAATGCATGTGAAGACTTGGAAATATTTAGATTTTAAAAATAGTATTGTTCAGAATAAAAAAATATGCTTAGTTTCAAATTAGTCTAAGTTCTATTAGAATATACCTCGGACTCTGTTTTTTGTCATATATTGAAAAGCATAGCATCGCTTTAATAAACTATTAGTAGCTGAGCAAGATTAGTTTCCTGTTCAGTAATTTTATAATATTGAATAATTTAACTGCCAATGTACTTATTTAAACAGGTATGTGTAGTAATTACTATCGTGGAGGAAATATTGTTTTCATTTTTATTAACATTTCATTAAATTGTATTCATGAAAGTCTGATGATGGCACTGAAGAGTCTCAAACGCTAGAGGAAATCTCTTCGTTCTTCCCCAAACAGGTGACCAAGTGCCCTCTGTCTGTGGCCTACAACACCAGTCTGGTTTCTCCCTTGCCTTCAGCATTTGTAATAGTACTAAACTGTGGCTTTATTATATGGATTAATGCACATTGAGGATTAGATTGATACCATTAACATCACTTCACTTGTGACCTAAAGGTTATTTTAAACTAGAGTCTCCAGACGAGACTGTAGTTCACTGACTCATAGGGTATCTTTTTCTTTTGTCCTTATGCAGTGGAAAAAGCAGTTCTAAAAAGATCACGCAAACTCAAAAAGGCCACCCGTTCACCCTTCTGCTAGGGATTCCTCTTGTATGCATTTATTTTTTTTCTTTTTAAACACCACTCAGAAACAGGCAGAGTGATCTGCATTGTGCAAAATCAGTAATGAATTGTTTCTTGCAGCTGAAGTGCTGCCAAACAACATCTATAGAGTGGTCCCTACTGGGTGACACCAAATGTTCTCTATGAGCGGTGTTTTAACGCCCTATCACACTGCTTCCATAGCTGACTATATTATGTGCTATGTTCTGTGAAAGCCAGGAAGCTAATTCACCCATGTTTTCAGTATATTTTTTTCCATTAACATGTCTTAACAATTTGGTGCTCCTGCATTTTAACACGTGGAAAGTAATCTACCTGTTTATGTGGTTTGTGAGCAGAAAGGTATGCCCCAAAGCTGCTATAAGGTTACTAATACTTCAAGTTACAACATATAAAGAGGAGTGTGTTTTGCCTCAAGTTGAGACAAAAGTGAGTTAAGGTTGTGACTCCATTAGCTAATGCTCCGATATTAGGTTGCAGCTGGGGCAGGCCTCAGTGTATTTCCTCTTGCACATCCTCCTCTCCTTTGGCAACAGGACTTCTTCCTAGTGACTTTAGAGTGGGAATTGACAGCCCACAACACTGGAACCAAAGCTGATAACTATCATGATCTTTAAAACTGCTTTTTAAAGCACCAGCTGTACTTTTTTCCCATGTTGTTAGCCAAGTACTGCAGTGGAAGGATGCCAGGAGGCATCCATAGGGTTAATGAGAGCATAAATTCAAACATTCCTGCATGGCTTCTACATGGGCTGTTGCAAGCTATTTACAAATAGACTGACTTTTAAATGCTTGTATGAGGGTAAATAGACCATCTAGTCCTTTGAGCCCTAGAAGTTTACGAAATCATTTATTTAATTTTAAGGACTCTGTTAAATGTATACAACTTTAAATGTTCAAAGTTTGGTACCGTCTTTCTAAGATTAACTTAATTGCCACAGCAGGCTTGCTCTTGTAATACCAGCTCTGTCTGTTAGGTAGGAAGCTAAGATAGAGAGGCTAAGTGAGTCTCCCAAGACCACCCAGTGAGTCAGTGGTAGTAGTTTGATTCAGACCATAGTGTTTGACGCTTGATATTTTAGTGATGCATTCTGGTGCTTTTATACTTAAAAATTTGTAGTGGAAACTTTTATATTTCAGGATTCATAACTCTGCCATCATAATTCACTAAAACTTGGCACAACAGGTAGCAGGCTGGTTGTATTCTCCTGCCTGTCCTCCCCTTTTTTACATGCTATTAAAATGAGACTATTTATTTATTTTATCGGTGGTCGGAGGGAGGCGGGAGTAAAGGTAATAAATTATGTTGGCATGTGTCCTTTTTGTAAGGAGTACTTTTGATACTCTTTTGTATTCATATGACTTAAATCAACTTGGTTTTAAAATGAAAGTTGTCAAATAATTAGTCCAAATAAAATCAAATAAACTCAGAAATAAGAGATACTGTCAGTCAAATTAGTTCAAACCTTAGGTTTTGTAAAAAGTAAGCTTTTATAAAGTGGTGATTAGTAAAGCTTCCAGGAACATAAATCCTATAGAAACAGTTATTTTAAAGAAATAAACTTTTCCCCATCATGTTTTCAAACCAGAGATTGTGGCATTGTGCATGAGAACCAGAAAGTAAAATTGATTAGAAACTGACTTCACAAAAGTGATGAAGACAAATCTATTTTTATTGTCCCAACTGACTGAAATGCAGAAAGTAAGCTAATAGCATCAAGACACAAGTAACAGACACTTTAAAAATGCTTACCATTTTAATAATGGAAAGTGGTGGTGGTTGTAAGGAAATTTTGTAAATCATGATTCTTCTTTTCCTTGAAGACATGTATGTAAATAAAAAAAGATAGCTCCTACTAACACTTAATGCATATGAGTGACTTTACTTAAACAAGTAGTTCCATATCTCAGCAGAACTACTTAGTTATCTGCAGGATAAGACTCTGTATTACTGAGACCTGCAATATTGTACGTATGTAGCATCTTTTTAAGTGGAGTCTAATATACACACTGAGGACCAAATGCTGCAGGAGGTCATAGAAATATTCTCATTGTAAGCACTAAGTCCACTAGTGAGGGTTTTGCAAGACTGGTTTCTTTTTAACATTCTTCCATGTACTTACATAAACTATAATAGCTCTAAAGATCTTATCACATAGGTGAGGTGCCTTTTAAAAATACTTCCTAAAAACAAATTACACAGTAGACCTCAACAGCTACTTCTGAGCCATTAGTCAAGTTAGTTCATGTTTCTAAAGTTCTTCATGTATTTATATAATTTGCATCAGTTTAAATGTAATAAGTCATAAGGTTTCTGGAGATCATCACTCTCGTTCTTCTAGATGGATTGCTTTTTCAAAAAGAGGATTTAAAAATATAAAGATAATTAAGTGAGACACAAATCGACAAAAGCAAAAAATAGAAGGGTGAGACTCTATCCTTGTGTCTGTTTTACAATCATTTTCACACAAGAATCAGTCTTTTGTACCCCTCTTGCAGTGTGTCAGAGCCTGGGCTCCAGCCCAAGCCAAAATGTCTACGCTGCTATTTTTGGCCCTACAAGTCTAAGTCAGCTGACCCGGGCTCTGAGAGTTGGTGCCACATGTTTTTTATTGCAGTGTAGACATGCCTATAGTGTATGTGCGCGCCAGGGGACCAAATTAAAGTTGCTTGGGCAACTTTAATTCTGACATTTCCAGACTTTTGAGTGGTTGGTTACTAATAACCTTAACCTTTTAAAATAGCTTTTTGGTGTTCAATAATGTATACAACTAATGAGGGGAGGGGGGAATAGTCTCCATTAATGGGCCAGGTTCCAGTGGGGGCTCTTGATAGTTGTGGCATCACTTGGAGCTGCAGCTAGTGGAACATAACTTTGGAGCACCTGTAAAAGAAATCAATATGCCTGGGATTTTCAAAGGTGTCTAGGGAGTTAAGTTAGCCAAGGGCCTAACTCCGTGAGGTGCCTCTGAAAATTCCAACCCTGTATGCCTCAACCTTATTTGCAATGACCAGACTTAAATTTTGTTGCAGATCACCTTTGGTAAATGGCTAAAAACAAAATTCCAATGTATCCCCCCACCCCTCCAAAATTGTCTGATAAAAGTACATACTGGAAAATATGTACACCTTTTATATATCAAACTGAAATGTTCATAAACAAGCGGACCTGTCAAATACATTGAAATCATTTACTTTTAAAAAGTTAATGCAAAAGATTATTCATTTAACCAGTTTCTCATTCATTTTTCAAAATAATAGTAGCCAAGAATATTCCCCAAGTTAATAACTGTAGTGAATTTAGAGATATGTTGTTTATTGATAACTTAAGTTCCATAGAATATTTTGTATTTATGATAGCTTGGCTATGGCTTTTATCTCATGTGCTCCTCCCTTGTGCATGCGCACACATATATATGAGATGCTAAACTAATAATACTTTCAGTAACTCTGGAACAGTTTGTGATTATTCTCACACTCAAGAATAAAGCTAGCCAAATATACCAAATTTCAGCACTTTAAAAGGGTAGTACAATTTCATACTGTCTTGTGTCCTAGTCTGAATAGTATCCAGATATTTAATAATAGCTTAGTGAAAAATAATTCTTGTGGGCTTGGCATGTTGGGGATGTGTGCACAAGCACTCGTATCACTAAGGAAGTACAGGCTACCTTTATCAAGTTATTAGAGAAACAGCTTATCCCAACATGCTGTGAGGTCAGAAAAGAACACATGCAATAAATATTTCATTGCTATATTTTTTATGTACACTATCTTCATTTGATGGGAAGAATACAATATATGTGCCTTGGAGTCCATGCAGCATAGTTCAGAGGTGGCTGTTTAACTTAGTTCAAAGAGAGAACTTTGGGCATTTGATCTGAGCAAGCAGAACATTGTTATAAACCAACAGTGAGCATGAGGGGTAACTTCCTTCTTAGATGTTACTGCTACAAAATAATATCCTTGGTGTGCATATGCCCTCAAATGATGCTGGAGATATAATTGTTAAATGACTTTATTTTCCTGATTACACCGGTGCCTTTGAGGTATATTTAATGTGGATATTAAAGTGTGGACAAATAATAGTGTTACACCAGCAACCAATAGATTCTAGATATCTGAATAAAGTACTTGAAGTAGAAACTTCATGGATGTCCAGAGTAGCTAATAGAAAAATATTCTGTATGTTTCTCAAAGGGGAATAATTATCCTTAAATAATACTTACAATGCTTAGTTCTGGTCTGCACTAAAGAGTTAGGTCTACCCACCTACATTGCTCAGGGGTGTGAAAAATCCACCCCCCTAAGCAACATAGTTAAGCCGACCTAACCCCCATGTAGATAGTGCTAGGTTGATGGAAGAATTCTTTCATCTGCCTAGCTACCGCTTCTCCGGGAGGTGGATTACTTATACCTGGTTTCATACCTGCCAGCTGACCCTCCCACTTCATCAGCAGCCCACTGGGGACCCTGGGCTTCCAGTGTCTGCATCTTCAGGATAGTTTGCCGGGCAGACTGCCCTCAGACCAAATTTCAAGTCGCAAAACCTTTTGTGAAAGAGGTTACTTTTTTTCCACTCAGGTCTAGCCACAAGCCTTAAAATAGAAATCCCACAAACATATCTTATGAAAGTAAACCTTGCCGGAGGATTTAAGACAATCAGCTAAATGTCTTGCTTATCTGTGCATCTGTTTGGCAAGCATGTTTCTTCATGAAAGGCTGCCGCTGTAGGCAAGGGTACACAGAACCCAACATAAATCCATGGCGTTATAGAGCAGCAGCCTGCTCATACTGCAAGTGAATTTGCTGGAAAGGTTGTTTCGTGAAAATACGAAGAATAGTATTCCACCCTACACCTTAGTGCAATGACTGAAGATGAGAAGGGGGACAAGCCCCTCAACTTTTTATGCTTCTGAAGTCCTCTTCAACATGACTGAAGGACCCCATACGTTTTCATTATTCATTTCAACAGAAAATAGTCTTAGGCTCCTTAGAATAATTTTCCTCTAACTTGCTGTGGTGTTAATGATTGTCATGAAGCAGAGAAACTGCCAACCAGCACAGCAGGAGTTAAAGAAAGCCTTTGGGCCCAGCTAGCCCCACCCCGCTATACCTGCAGCCAATGCCAGGCCTGGAGGGGGAATAAAAGAAGGAAGTTCCCTGGTGAAGAGGCAGAAGCTGGTTGTCTCCCTGCCTGAAGGGACAGAGCACTGGTGCCTGCCAGTCAGGGCAGCCCCCTGAAAGTAAGTACTGGTTTCCTAGCCAAGGGAGGCTGCGGAGGAACCCCCAGCATAGGGAAACTGAGAGAGCAAACCACAGAGACATTGTGAGGCTTGCCCTCACCAACTTGCAGCTGTCCTGCCCAAAGTAGTGTAGGACTGCAGCAAGGCACCATCTGGCCTCAGAGGGAATCCTGTGGGAAGCAAGCCATCCGGTAGATTGGACTAGAAGGGCCACGCCCCAAACTGAACAGACTGGTAGGAAGTAGCCAAGGGCAGCGGATTCTGACACCCTGCCCTAGACACCTCCCTCCCTCTTCAGGGGTTGACATACGCAGGGCCCTGGGGGAGGGCCCGGGTCCTCCTCCCCTCACCCCAGACTTAAAGGCTGAGGCCACTCAGCCAGTAGGGGTCTGAGAGCCAGGTGATCTAACTATTAGGCTGCCCGGCCACCCAAGCCCTGTTACAGTGATCAACATTACATCTTTTATTGTCTGTTTCTTTGTAATGTGAACTAGCATGCAGTATGCTGCTTAAGTTAAGAATGGCACTTTCAATGACTGATTTATAACAATCAATACGCGAGTTATTTCCAAGGACAATTTTGATAAGGGGTAAAATTTTTAAAAGTATGCAAGTTCCATTTGCAAAAGTTTAATTGAAAGTCAGTGGTACTTAGGTCCCTTACAAGCTCAAAACTTGCTTCTCTTTTGCAGGATTCCAAATTTCCAAAGAATGAGTGAACTTGCTGTTTAAAAAATTCACATGGAGCATATGAGAGCTAGATACTGGGTGTTTGATTTATTTGGAACAGTCAAGGTGATCTTTCACATTTTAGTCACCTTTGCCAATGTTTATGTGGTGTTTGCTTCGGGTAGGGAATTCCTTCATACTCCAAAATTTTCACTGGGACTTTTTCATCTGGTGCTACTTTGACTTTCTTGGAGGTCAAGAAGTCTCTCTCTTTGATCTGTGTAAAACAGTAACTCTTAGCTTCTGTAACCTTACTGTGTGCAAGAGAAACTTCTGCTGCTAACCAAAGTCATGCAGACTGTGGTACAGTAGAGTAGCCAAATGTTTAATCCTATCTTCACTAAAGGGGATTCTCGCTTAAAGATATTGGATATTAGTTTGTTCCTTAGTTTAAAAAAAAAAAAATTGGCTCAAACTACTATACAGAAACCAAGCACTTGGCAGGCTTTGCCCAAGCTCAGACTGCCATTTAAATAAGATTCAATATGTCCTTGTTCATACTCTACCCAGTCCCTTCCTTATTCCATGCCAGTAGTCTGGGTTGTGTTTTTCTTTACAGTGATTGTGGCAGCTCAGTGTTGTAAAGCAGATGCTCAAAACTGCGCTTACTATGCTCATGTAGTCACCTGCAAAGATATTGAAGAGCACCTAGAGATGCACCCCTTGCATGTGGAGAAGACAGTTGTTTAAGGGCTGACCATATGATGGTGGCCGAGAGCTTGTGTCCAAAGAGGATGCCTCCTTTATATTTCGTTAATGAAGGTTAAATGGAACAAGGTGTTAAGGTTGCGTTGAAAGTGGCATTAAAACTCATTTTGAACATAGAAGAATGCTGGACCTTCTTCTCAGGTAAAATATTATACCTAAAATATTATGAGGTGAGCAGCATGGCTGCCACTAATCAAAACACAAGCCATAACCAAAAAAAATAAATAAATCCTTCTTGTGTAGAGAGCATTTTACTTTCAGATTTAGAAAGAAGAATTAAGTTAGTTCAATGCTTTGTACTGTATAGAAATGCCTGAAGTTATTGTCCAAATGTAAACTTTCCCCAGAACTGTTGAATGTTCTATAGATACTAGTTTAATTGTTGACTTAGTCACTTTCTTTAAATAATGAAATAGAATGTGCAGTGCATTTGAGTGACTGTTTCTTGCTTCATGTAGTGTTACAGGCCATGAAGCCAAGGTCCAACTAATTTTCATAATCTGAAAAGGGCAACATCTCTAAGCCAATTTTTTATGATATGTGCATGTAACCACCAAAGGGGTTAAACTTGATCCTTAGCAATCCACTGCCTCAACCTTATTTTGCTATTAATTAAAGTCCTAGATATGCTGTGAAGCTTGGCACACCCTCTGCATGGTATCCCTTACTGTGCCTCTAATCTATTCTTCTCTGTATACAAATATGCAAATTCACAAGAATCCTGCTATCTCAGAGCTAGTCTACACTGGAAACACTACAGTGGCACAGCTGCAGTGCTGTAGCACTTCAATGTAGCCACTCACAATGCAGCCCCTCTGCCATGTACATTGGTCAAACTGGACAGTCTCTACATAAAAGAATGAATGGACACAAATCAGATATCAAGAATTATAACATTCAAAAACCAGTTGGAGAGCACTTCAAACTCTCTGGTCACTCGATTACAGACCTAAGAGTGGCTATCCTTCAACAAAAAAGCTTCAAAAACAGACTCCAATGAGAGACTGCTGAATTGGAATTAATTTGCAAACTGGATACAATTAATTTAGGCTTGAATAGAGACTGGGAATGGATGAGTCATTACACAAAGTAAAACTATTTCCCCATGTTATTTCTCCCCCTCACCCCACCCCCCACTGTTCCTCAGATATTCTTGTTAACTGCTGGAATTAGCCTACCTTGCTTGTCACCATGAAAGGGTTTTCCTCCTTTCCCCCCAACCCCCCCCCCCCCCCGCTGCTGCTGGCTTATCTTAAGTGATCACTCTCCTTACACTGTGTATGATAAACCCATTGTTTCATGTTCTCTGTGTGTGTATATCAATCTCCCCTCTGTTTTTTCCACCAAATGCATCCGATGAAGTGAGCTGTAGCTCACGAAAGCTTATGCTCTAATAAATTTATTAGTCTCTAAGATGCCACAAGTACTCCTTTTCTTCTTTCCATTCACTAAAGTGACAGGAGGGATTCTCCCATCAATATAGTTAATCCACCTCACCAGTAGGAGGTAGCTAGGTCGACAAGAGTTCTTCTGTCAACCTAGCACTGTCTACACCGGGGGTTAGGCCATCTTAACTATGTCACTCAGGGTGTGGAATTTTCACATCCTGAACGACACATCTGGGTCAACTTAACTTTTGAGAGTAGACCTTGCCTCCGTATTGTGGCAAAATCTTGGAGCTCAGTTCTCCCACCCTTGCTGACAAGATGTGGTATCTTACTATGCGGATAGCGTTATTGAAGTTAATGGCACCACTTGCCTAGTATTGTGTGCTATACAATGTGAGTAAGGATGGTAGAATCAGGCCTGGTCTGACTTCTGTAGAAGTGTTCCAAAGTACGCACAGTGGAATATTAGAAATCTGGACTGTGCCTTAATCTTAATGATCTTAAAGGTTCATTATGTAATGTATACCAGTCATAATATGGGCTGACATTTGCCAAATGTGTCATTCAAACTTGTGAATTCATTGAAAGCATCTCTTTAAAACAGGAGGAGTTGTAATAATCACAATGGAAACCTTGCCTGTTTGAAAATAATTAGTTTCCTCAGGCCAGATACAATAGTAGCTGGAAATATTTACACACATATGTTCAGAGGAGTTGGTACAAGAAAGTGGCATAGTATTTCATGTCACGATACTGGATTCAAGTCCTGCTACAGGTGAGTTTGATTCTACAGGTTCTTCTCGCTGTCATTTGTGCACATAGCAGCATTGGTTGGATGCATTTGGCAGGCTTTTCTCTGGAGAGGTGAAGGCCTGGAATGGCAGAGATTGTGATCACATTATTTACAGTAGTTCTTTTTCATCTTCCAACTGCTTTACAAACAGTCAAGCCTTCAATAACCTTGTAAGCTAGGGGATTCCCCTCTTTTTACAAATGGAGAAAACTGAGGAAGAGAGACTGTTACTTTCCCAAGCTTCCAAGGGAGTTGATATAAGAGCTATGATGAGAATCCGCAAAAAGAAAAGGAGTACTTGTGGCACCTTAGAGACTAACACATTTATTTGAGCATAAACTTTCGTGAGCTACAGCTCACTTCATCGGATGGAAGTGAGCTGTAGCTCACGAAAGCTTATGCTCAAATAAATTTGTTAGTCTCTAAGGTGCCACAAGTACTCCTTTTCTTTTTGCGGATACAGACTAACACGGCTGCTACTCTGAAACCTATGATGAGAATGTAGAGTTTCCTGGCTCCCAGTCTTGTGCTCACTCATCTACCTTAAGTCATTGCTAATTACTCCCTCATTTTTAAGAGCACTACATTATCCCACAAATATTTAAAATAGTTCAGATGTGTCATGGTTGTGTCACAAACAGGTGAAAGTGGAGAAACCTGAAGAAGGAAGGTTGTTCTGTTTAAAATGGCACTTTGTACATAAGTTTAGAGTTGCAAAAGCAATGTGTAAGTCAGTACAGGAATGACTGGAGATGCCAGCCCTTCTCTGAATTTCTTTCCTTTATTTAAGCTGAGTAACTACCATCACAGCTGGTATCTTTGAAAGTTAGCTTGTGTTTTAATAATTTAGTGAATATTATAGCCACAAACTATAGACCTTGAATTTTGGTTTGGGGTCTGTTTGTTTTTTTGCAGGGGGGAGAGGGGAATTCTCAAAGGAGTAAACCCACACATACATGCAAGACATTGTAGGATAAAATCAATACATACAGATACTTTGTAGGAATGTGGGTTTGTGATCCATTCAAGGACATCATCAAAATACTAGCCTATACTAAACTCCTCTTTGTGCATAATCAAGAAAAACCTCTGTTTTCTGTGTGTAGTAACTTCCCATTGTAGATTTGCTTTCACTTTGTTAAAGCCATTTGCCTGAAAGTTCTAAATATGGTAAGTGGTGAATGACTCTTTTTTCCCTCCAGTCACAAAGCACGCAAACAAACAAAACCCTGTGGCTAGTTGTTGTGTGTTTCTGTATGACCACACTTCAGATGAAATCATTCAGTAGAGAGCAACTCTCTCAAGTCCCTTTTTGGCCCTGATCTTGAAGTCATTTTCCGTGTTCTGGACTTGAAGCCAATAATTCTGTTATGTAAAGGCATATTCCCAATATTTTTGTCTGTCTGGGAAGTGGGTTGCCAGATCCAAATTTTCCTGTATGGTAATAAGCTTCAGTTCCCAGCAAGCCCTTTGGCTACATTCAAGTTTTGGTACCTCAAAGAACCCATTCAGGTTTACAAACACAGAATGAGTTCCCTAGACATGTCAGTGCTTGATATTGTAAAGATCATTGTTCTAATGTAGGCTAGTAATGACTGATACACATTTGTCTAGATTCCAAACCTGTGCTTTGCAAGCAAAAGCTATAGGTGTTTTGGTTGACTTTTTATTTTTTTCAGCTTTCTGTCACGTTGACCAAATATTGTAAGCTGATAATTGAATCTAAGGTACAGTTTCCCTTGAAAAAGTATAACATAGATAGGGTTGCCACAGATGTAAAATTAGTAATTTGGAGAAATTCAAACACTCCAGGAATTATGCAAACTTTACATGAGGTTCATGTATGCAGCATTTTGCACAGACCTGCAAATGTAATCACTTTTGTCATCTGGGTCCTATCCACAGCATGCCACAGAATGTGCTAAAATGTGAATTGGGCATGTCACAACTTCAGAGCATGCTGCAGATCCCTCTTAACCATGAATTTTTTTTTAATTTTGTTTTAACTCAGAGGTGTGCTGAATATGTTCTGTCTTTCTAAAATTAAACACTAATCCTTCCCACCCCAAATTACTCCCACTCTTGGAGTTTCACCGTCCTGAAACATGTTCAGAACACACGTTGAGTTGGTGCGGTGTTTCAGTTAACTATTAAGTTCTTCAGTGTGGTTTATGTTCTGATTTAAGTTTGAAAAATCTACTTGCCTCAGGTGAATAACTTGCCCTAACAAGCAGTGGGACTTGAACCAAAAAATTAAGCTGTCATTTGACATAAGATAAAATTTAACCTTGCAGATATGAACAATATGAACCAGTGCAATGACCTCTTCAGCCAGTGCTATTTGCATTGGTTGGCCAAACACCAGCAGATTGAAATAAGACTCTGGTCAATTTAACTGCTATTGCTTTCCAGAACCATGTGAGCAACCGTGAAACTGAGAAGAACCATGTCCATTTCATGCTGCTGTTTGGAAAAACTAAGAGCTGCTTCAGAGCAAGGAGCTAAAGGACCATCCAAAAAAATAAAGGCCGGAGAAATTGTAAAATGGGGGAGATCCTGTCCACCTCCAGCCCCAGCTGCTGCCAGGAGTAGCCCCAGGAGTCTGGAAAGCAGGAGAGGGACAACAGTCCCTTTAATAGCTATAGAGGGTGGGTGGAGCATGAAATTCTATGAGATACCTATTTGTCACAGATGGGTAAGAAACAAGAAGCCCCAAGCAGGATCCAGGGGCAGCATTTTGGTACCTTCCTCCTTAGCAGTATTTGCTGGTCAGAATGGTGATGGGCTTCTCATCAGTGAGTTTTTGTGATCCCCAGTAACAAAGCCAACCTTTTGTCTTTGGCATCTCCCTAGTTATAGATTTAATCTTTGAGCTAGCAGGTATCCAGCAAACTTTTCATGTCTTGTATTTAGGTCAGTTACTCAGACTGAGGCTCGCGAACTGCAAGTGACTCTTTAATGCGTCTCCTGCAGCTCTTTGCAGCACGTGATATTAAAACACTGTGTGATTTAATTATTAACCAATATAAGTTATTCACCAATAAGGATGCTTTTATTATGATACTAACTAATTGTAGCTGATAAAATAATGGTTCTCAGTCATTTTGCTGTGAGAATAATATATATAAACAGTAAACAAAAGCAATGAATTCATACTACTGTGACTCTTTTGGGTAATGTTGATTGCCAGTTTGGCTCCTGAACCACTGAGCTTTCAGGCTATGTCTACACTACGGACCTTACAGATGCTCTCCTGCCAGCATAATTAAACCACCTCCAACGAGCAACCTAAGCAGGAGACATCTCCACACTGGCACTTTTGTCGATGAAACTTACGTCAGTCAGGGGTGTAGTTTTTTTTCACACCCCGTCCGACAAAAGTGTTACTGACGAAAGGGCTACTGTAGACGTAGCCCAGTACTACTGACTTAGATCATCGTTATGACTTAAGTTGGCATGAATCTGACTAGTTTCCCTGTAAGTATGTGCTGGTGTCAAATACTGATTGACTTAATTGTTTGTTTTTTTCTTTGCCTCTTAGACTAAGGGGTTCTCAACCTTTTTCTTTCTGAGCCCCCTTCTCCCCCAACATGCTATTAAAAACTCCACTGCCCACCTGTGCCACAATAACTGGTTTTCTGCATATAAAAGCCAGGGCCGATGTTAAGGGGTAGCAAGTAGGACAGTTTCCTGGGGCCTCATGCCACAGGGGCCATCACGAAGCTACATTGCTCAGGCTTTGGCTTCAGCCCCAGGTGGCAGGGCTTAGGGTCCTGGGCTTCAGCCCTATGTGATGGAGCTTCGGCTTTCTATCCTGGGCCCCAGCAAGTCTAATGCTGGCCCTGCTTAGCGGCCCCCCTGAAACCTGCTCGCAGCCCCCCAGGGGGCCCCGGACCCCTGGTTGAGAACAACGTAGGCTTTGTACAGTGACATTTGAAGGCAATTGATTCCTTAGAAATCAGTATCTAAACTGTTTACGCAGAACGGATGAAGGGAAGAATGGTTTATCGTAGCTTCATTGACATAAGACAACCACAGCCGTACAAAATCTAGAAGCCATGAGAATCTCCAGAGGAGTTGGTCTCTGTTAAGCAAACTGATAAGCTCTTTGACTAGCCTTTGCTGAAAGCTCTCTTTGAGAACCATGGTGAGCGCATTGTATTTTTAAAAATGGATTTCCAGGACTTTCTGAATGTAGCTTTGGGATAGCGCACACAGGTGAAAAATGACTGCCTCTGACAAAGCCTTTCCCCAGCTATTCAGAAAGTTGCTAATAGTTTTTAATCTTTTAAATGCTTTTTTTTTTAAATGCATTAAAAGTGATTTGAGGGGCCATTGTTGACTCTAGCCTGAAGTACCTGATGTGCTAATTATTAGCAGGTGGAGGGAAGAAAATGGAGACTGGTCCCCTAGTGCAGTGCACACTAATTGGCATGCAATACGCTAACAAGACACAAGGTGGGAGCCCAACTAATTTAATACCAGTAACTTGTTCTGAAGAAGTACTGCACAATTTCTTCCTTTGAAGCAGGTTGGTAACTTGAATATTTTCCTTCCCATCTCCTAGAACAAATAAAGATGAGACCAGAAATAGGTGGACTTTAGCTGTAAAGTTTTTTGCAGGGAACAGAAAAAGGTTTACAATGAACGTTTGTAAGCAATTTAAGTATTGTTCCCTCTTGCAAATCTCACTTTTTTTAAATTCTGCTACCCATAGTAAACCACTCGCTGAGGATTATTTGATTTTAATAGTTTTAATTTTAGGTTGGATTTATTGCCTAGTCCCATCCTCCACTTCATTGCATGAAACAAGCTCACTTAGGGAGGATGGAAGTTGAGAAGACTGACTTGTGTGAGAGCCATGCCAAGGACCTGACTCTTTGCTAAGATTTTTTGCTTGTGGGACCAGCACAATATCCATGTTTATTCTCTTCTCCTACTGCAGGCTTGAGGGAGAAGGGAGTTTTAATTGCGGTGTAGAAAGGGACCTTGGCAGTCCAATGAGTCTGACTTTCAGGGGACTTCTGAATATTGGGTCAGAGGGACTGCGTGAGTTGGAAGTCAGGGCATTCAACAAACCTTCAGGAACAGTGTAACTGCTTATGAAGAACCACCCAGGGATCTGTGATAGTGCTTTCCCCTTGAGCTGCTCCTGACAGCAGGCTGTGAGTAGCCACCTCTGCAGTACTGGTGAATCTCCAGCATCAAGCCCACTCACTTGTTCCTTTTCCTGGTGGTTGCATTTCCTTCCCCTCTCTCTCTCTCTCTCTCTCTGCAAACACTTCTGGAGGGAGGAGAATTGATAGTAGAGAAGCTAGTGAAAGCGGATGAAGCTTCTGTATATTGGTATAACACACCCATTCTCATCCTGTTGGAATGGGAAACGTTATAATGTATTTGTGGCACTAGTCTCTAAGGTGCCACAAGTACTCCTTTTCTTTTTGCGAATACAGACTAACACGGCTGCTACTCTGAAACCTGTTATAATGTATGTGTTGGCAATACACCAATTCCCAAGGAAAGAACTGTGAGTAAAGCCTAAAATATCCACATATAATCCAGTAAAGCATATTGATGCTGAATCTAAATTCTGAAAAACGTGGTTTTAAAAATTATGTACTGGATATTTAAATATTTGCAAGATGTGTTTTTTTTGACACAGCATTGGCATTTAAACTGAGAACAAAATGAGAGGTTTAGTGCTCTAAAATACTGCTTTTTGGGAGAAGATACTGATATGATTTTAACATAACCTGATAGAAGAGAACCTGTTTAACAATGGTTAGCCTGGTACACATTAAAGTCAATAGTGGCTTATTTTTGTCCTGTGCAAGTGTATTAATTTCACTGGTGCTCCCTGTACCACTGTAATGTATCAAAGCACTGAGGCCAGGCTACTATTTCTATACTTCGAAAATATTAAATTCTGTAAGAGGATGCTCAAACTAGAATTAATGAAAACCTTATGAAAAGGGAAGGGTTGCATGTCGTGTAGGGAGCATCAGTGTTTTGGGTTTTTTTTTAATCTCTCCTATGTTTTGATTCATGACCAGCCTTTTCCTGAGCAAAAAGTAGTGCAGTTTCTCTGTTTGCTTATAAAATTGACTTCAACATTGACTACTAAGGGAAAATGAAGGTCCCCTCCCAAAGGACACTATCAACTTGAAAATCACTTTTCTGTAGATTTTGAATCTGCTGTTAAATTGTAATGCCTAAGATTAGTGAAATATTTTTTTTCTCTTGTTTTCAGTTGGCTTACTTTGTGCATCAGACAGCACTTTGTGGGCAGTCACTTTCCACTGTTCCTCCCCCGGCCAATTTCTTCCTGGCTGAAAAGATACTTATAAATATCAAAAAAGGAGCAGAAAAACCTTTACACATTTTAAAGGGATTTTTAGGCTATATTTAATTTTATTTTAATGCCAGAAAAGGGAATTTCTTAACATTTTATTGGGCATGTTATAATCAAAGTAAGGTCACATCCATCCTTATAGTGTAGGTGTTCTCTGCTTTTTTCTACATGTAATTTAAAACTAAAACAAAACTGTATGTACAGATACGGAATGCTCTCCCAAGTCTAATTTCTCCATTCTTCCTGCCTGCTGCTAGGAAAGAAGGCTCCCACTGGCTTATGACAGAGGTAGGCTTCCTCTCCCTCTCTCCCGCCCTAACCAAATGATCAGATATGGCAGTATGTTGGGGATTGGGGAGGGAAGGAGAAGCCCAAGAGATCCAGAGTGCTATACTGTATTTCATAGAGGGCAGCACTCCCATGTGTTCCTCCACTGAGAGCTGGAGAGGAAATAAGTTGAGCAAATTACCTCTGGTCTCGGTTCAAGACATAGGGTGCAGTTTTCCTTGCCCTCAGGTACCTGGATTCTCAAGAGGAGAAGATGGAGGGTCTGGGGAATAGAGGTCTGCTGGAGCCAAATTTTTAGGGCGGGTCTCGGTAGGCCCCCCTCACCCACCTTTCAATGAACCAGAGTCAATGCTGTCGCCTCCTGCCTGTGGGATCAATGTGGCTGCAGCTGTTTGTGTTAACTGAAGTAAATGTGAGCACTCTGGGCAGGTCTGCTTCACTGCATGTCAGTTTCCTGACCCCTTCAGTGGCACTCGCAGTCCCTTCTCCTGGGGCTGTTTTGGGATTTGAGCGGGGGATAAGGGGCAGGGTTGAGAGATTGTCATCTGTCTGGCAAATGTCTGAGAGACAAGAGGGCTCCTCTCTCTCCACCGATACATATATTCATTTGCTGATTCCTCCTTTTGTCAGCAGGTGCACAAGATGGTTTTTTGCAGAGGCATGACAAAGATTGTGTTTGACCACCTTAATCTCAACTTTAAGGGTTGCCCTTTTTTTATAAACCTAAACTTAGCTAACAATGTTGGTGTGTAAGGCAGAACAAAGCACAGCTTGTAATTCTGTAGTGGCTGGGCAAGTCCTAACCATAGTAAATATTTAACTGTCAGGAAAGCAAGCAATATTAAATATAAAATAAATCATTTTTTATTTTAGCATATCATTTTTATTTATTTATTTTACCTTTTATTTTATTTATTATTTCATTTTAGCATATTTCCCTGGGTCAGGGTGCTTTTACATACTTTAAAAAAGCAGTCTTGGGGGAACAGCTATGTAAAATGAGTATTTTTAGAGTCACTTTTCAATTATAACTCCAGCCCTATTTTTGTGAGAAACTAAGGGTTGGTGCAAATGAACTGTATATTTGAAAAATCTCTTATTTAGTGACAAAGCATGAGGCAGAACAAAGTTTCACTTTACACATGCATCAGCTCATAAAGCAAATTGGCATAAGCAGAATTTTGTAAAATAATTATTTGACCTGTAAACTGAAAACACTTGACAGTGAATAAATATGGGGCACTTCATATGCAGTAGGTATGGAATATGGAATGGGATGTAGTTTCTTGACTATAACTATACTCTGAAAGGGGCACACTTTGAAGTTTTACACTGTGTTAAGCTACTTAGCGGAATATTTATATTGAGAGAACATTTGAAGTTATTTACTTTTCATACCTTATAAGTATATGGTATATTACAGCCAAATCTTTATTTCTGTGTTCAGTTTGGCTATTTTTAATCTATCTTAAATTGCGGCAATAACTTGTACAAGTTGAGGTATACAAAATATAAATACTGTGGTGTGGTACTTTATAGTTTGGGTACCAAACAGTTATTTAAGTTGCGTACACTAAGCAATTGTTAATTTATGTTCATAGTTTGATTAGAGTGCAACTCCAACTGGAATACTGCAGAAAACGAATAGTTAATTTGGAGATATAGACTGTATTAAAGATGAAACGGCAAAGCCGACACAATTTGAGTTATTCTCCAAAGTAAGAGAAGAATGCCCCAATTCAGACTGTTGAATGCTTTCAGTACAAACAAGCTGCAGCTGACCTACAGTATTTAGGAACTTCCTCGGCTTTGAAATTCTCTGTCACTTCCTGCTTTTTGTGAAGATGTTCTGGAATTCATCATTCTCTAACATCAGACACCAGGAGTCTCACTATAACCAAAGAAACTTGGGGTGCCCATTATTCACAAAATAAATCATTTTGCCATTCATTAATGGCACTATCTTCCGGAAACAAGGAGGTGGCATTGGGTATCAGAGAAGAGAACATTTTCTTTGAAAGTAAGATCAAATTTTTCTGTGCTTACTGCGCTCTATTGTCGGGGTTTTACACATGGGCTTCACTCCTCTTTATTTTAGTTTTCACCTTAAGTTTATTCTTAAATTGAATGATGCAGATTTCTTGTGGCTCCCAGATTATATGAAGGTTCACTTGATACTTTAAAATAGCTACTGGAATAGAACAAATGGATGTGGGTTTAAGTTGTTTGGCGGTTTGTGATTAAAAACAACAAAAATGTATACAGCACCATAGGTCATCCAGAACTGCACTATTCTTCAGATGTACTATATAAGGACAAGTTTAATTGTTTCAAAATATTAGTAGAATAATTTATTTTGTATATAGTTTACTGTGTGTCTGTTGGATTCTTGTAGAATACAGTAAATATATGCTTCAGAAAAGGAAGAAAATGTTAGTGTTAGCAATCAAATATAACCAGGTTAGCTTGTGTGAAGGAGACTTAACCATTTTTTGGCTTTCTTTCTTTTTAATTGATTTTTATTCCTTTCTTTTAATATTATAAATCTTTTAATCGCAGGACTCTTTTGGTGATGTGCCACACAGACAATGGCCTGTTGCCCTGATTTCAGGCGGTGCCTAAAGAAGCATTATCCCCAGTTATCCCAGTTTAAATCTATCTTTCTTGCAGCACCCTACCGCATTGTGGGACATTTTCTAAACCAAAATGAGTATTGGGTGAACCAGTAAGGCAATACCAAACAAGTTAATTTTTTTAAATAAAGAATGTGTGTGAAATGAAATGATTCTGCGTGTAGAATGAGTTTAGCTTGTCTTTATTTGCTCGTGTGCAATAATTGTCTTTAATGGAAACTTTTATCTTAATTGCACAACTTGTCATGACTGGTCAAATCTGTGGCTGTAGTATCAAACTTGTGCTCTGACACTGTGTCTGTAATACAGCATTTACCTGAGGAAAGCTGTCAACAGATTACTAATTCAGCATATTATTTTAGGAAAAGCCAATGGAAAAGGAACCCTATTTTGTTGTATATCATCTATGCATCTTTAGCTACAGTGCCAACATTATGACTTGTAAAGGTTTCTAAACTAGGTGAATAGCAATATCTGTGGCTAGTGAAGTAAATAGCTTGTAGATCTGGAACGTGGCCTTTCTGGGCAAGGAATAGAGGTCTGTGGTGGGCTTCTGTAAAGACGCTTTTGTTGCAACTGTCCTTGTATAGAGTAGTAGGACCTGCAGCTGGGAGGGTTTTGCCAATATCTTTAGCTTCACAAAAACAAATATTCACTCAAAATAACATTTAAAAAAATAAACTTCTACTTCTTCCTATTTTCATAGTTAGCTTATTTCCTCAGGCATGGTTTTGTCTCGAGTACTGTAGATTAATAATCTTCAGAGGACCAGGACCTTCCTAGAAGTATTTCCTGTACATGCTTATCTGTCTTTATCAAATTAGTTTTTATTAGTTCTTTTTTAAATTTTGCTCTGAATGATAGGAAATTGTCCATAGTAATAAAGCTTTTTGCTAGAAAAATCTCAATGAGGCATTGTTGAGGGTTAAAGTGCCTTTTGTATGTTTTAGCCAATGGCATCCTTTAGGACATCTGCACGTAGCCCCAAATTCCAGAGGTCACTACCTTTGTGTTAGTTTTGGCTAGCCACAACTTTAGCTAAATTTAATATTCAGTAGTAAGTGCAGCTAGAATCCTTTTGTTTGCACACTGCCTGGTTCTGCAGAAGGGATACTGCTCAATCTAATATCAGCTCCAAGACTGACATGATATTTCATTGCAATCATTGGTTGGAAGGGCCTACCTAAGTGAGGTATTAACTTTTAATCAACAGTTTGTACTATTGTACTAAACCCAGACCCCTTGTTTTCTTGAATATCTTCAGTGAGATGGGAGCAGTCATTCTCTTAACTATGCTATTAACTTGTTTCCCATCCAGCTAAACTAAGCTGAGTTTTTGAATAGATGTCTTTTAGTCCCCCTAAAATATATTTATGTAAGGGATGGGGATCAACTCCAGAATCCACTACAGACCCATTATGTAACTTTGATTAAGTCTTAATGATCCAAATTGTGAATGTGGTTTCTGTGTTCTAACCCAGAATTGATGGGTATGAAAATCTTGACTGTTGACTGGCTGCCTCTGCCTTGACTGATGGATTTAAGGAGAAGTCATAATTTTGGATTAGTGTAACTAGACAACAGAAACAAATTATTATTTCAAACTTACCTTCTTTGGGGAGAGGAGTAGGCTTCAGATGCTCCTCTCAGGAAAATCAGTTCTCAGCTCCACTGTTGAACAACTCACTGTGTAATCAAGGATTATAAAAACATTCTTCATTTTATAGAGGAGGAGAACATGCTAGCTAATGGGATGTAGTACTGTTGAAGGGGCCTGTATGTGCTACAGAAAACACGGTGGTAAAAAACTTGGTTTTAAAATTGTTTCAGTTAGCATGTTGTTTGCATGTTGTGTCCATTGTAGATGGGACATAATGTGGTGTTTTTATAATTGTTCTGCAGTCTTTCACAACACGTTATACTTCGATGGCTACTGGACAGTGGAAGATGCTGTCAAACCAAGCCCACAGCCCAGCATATTAGAGAAATTGGGATGGGTGTGCACGACTTAAAACTCAAGACATTGGTAGTGTGATGGGCTAATTAACCTGAAGTACAGTGACTTCCCAGTCTTTGCTGGAGGTCAGTATGTCACTCTTCATCTCTGTGAGATAAGTGAACAAGTTCCCAAAACATTTCCTGCTGGACTTTCTGTGGATTGGCATCAGCTGTAGCCTTGCATGAAGCTTGCCTATCCCATCTTTCTAAACTGTGTAAATGCCATGGTGATCAAGCAAATGAAAAGCGGAGGTTAGTGGCCAGTTTGAGAGAGTAGAAAGAGTTGCTGCCTCAATAAACAGACGGGCTAAAGCTCAACATAGAATGCTTGGACTTAAGAACCCCCATAGAAATGGGGGAGGATTCCTGAACTGTTCATGTGGTTATGCAAATTCCATTTGGGGATGAGTAGTTGGCTTTTTGCCTAGACTTTCTCTTTGGAATTGAACTCTTGCATTAAGCACCAACTTCTTAAAATTGCTAAATCTATTAAAGCTGGGTTGATCTGTTAGGCCTCCAGTAACTTACACTTTTCTTGGCAACATGTTAAGTTTCTGTGGCATGTGCTGAATTACACCATTATCCCCGATTATCCTAGTTGTAGTGACTTATCTCCTCTTCCATACTGCACTTGCAGTGGAGAAAATGTGGGTTTGAAAGTTTGCATTGCTGTGATGCTGGCAGTGATAAACGGGCAACTTACTCTGGATAAAAAAGGGATCCTGTCTGGCTTCCTTTTTATCCAGTCCTTTATAGATCCTAATTTTTAATACTGCCAAGAATCTCCAGATTTTCTAATTACATGGAAATCTGATGTGGACTTCATACATAAGGAATAGATTTTTATTAGTTGCAGATGATAGCTGAAGGTAAAAAGGCATAATCTTTGTGGTTTTCTTTTGCTCTTGTACAAAATAAAATTATTCTATTTTAGACATGTGACCTCTGAAGCAGCCCCTTATATTTAATACTGGAAGCATCACTTGGTTAGATTCAAGGAGATGTGGATTTGGAAGGGATGTTAACAGTATCGGCAAGTGAATTATGATGTCCAGTCTCCCTGTTAATTATTCTGAGATGTATGTATTAATTATTTTAAGAAGGATAGCATATGTATATAACCATGTAATTACCAACAATATGTACTCTCTGAAAATTCATTTCTAGTGGACGCATGACCTTGGATAATCCACTTGGCAGTTTGTGCTTGCTTAATCACCTTGTTTCTGAGCCAAAACATCCTGTTCGAATACTGGGCATGGACCTTCCATCTGTGTACGTGACCTCACCATGGCACCTGGGGAACACATTGCCATTAGATCAGCCTTTTTAAAAGATTTTGTTTACTTTATGCATTTTAACATTTTAACAAGGCTGATCTGTTCCTCTGTTCATTATGCAGAGTGAAGTACTGACCATTTTTATTCAACTTGGTGTGTAAGCTCTGGTGTGCTTTATTTTCATGCTGTATCTCTGCATTTTCCTGCTGGGAAATTGATCCAAAAGTGTGTGTCCATTTCAAAGTAGAACCACGTACCTTTTAAGTGTAGAATTTTCCCTTTTGTCATTCCTCCAGCTCCAGAGACAATATAGACATGGTGAAACCCTGATTTTTAGCTTGTGCACAGAAGTCTGTTTTGCTCTTTCTGTAAAACATTGGGAAATTTTATGTCACCATTACCCAAAATAAATCTGGATTTGGGCAAAATTTGGCAATTTGGGGTCCAGATAAGCATCCGTTGTTCCACTAGCATCCGCTAAATACATGTGGTTTGGATATACCTACAATTATGGCAAGTGGAATTCAGGTAGGAAAAATGGGCAAAATGAAAATGTTCAACATTTTGTGAAATTGTCAACAAAATTCAGCCACACACTCTAGTCACCATCCTAGCAACTATTATTTTTGGGTGAATGGGGTGACAAGTCAGAATGTAGGTAATCCCCACCCTCCTGCCTTAAAAATTTAAGAAGGGAGGGGGAAATCTCACTTCTGAAAAGCAAGTACCTCATAAGGAAAGTCATAGATTGCCCTCGCTGGTGCTGTTCTCACAGGAAAATGGAAACCACAATGTTGACAAAGGGTGGACACAGAAAACGTCATTGTGTATATTCTGAAAAAGACTGAAGATTGATGGAGTTAGAAGAAAAGCATATGCTATAAACTGGTGCTTTCTTGTTATTAAGGATCTTCAGTTTGGTGTGTATTATCCATTTAAAAGTCCAGTTCAGAAACTGCTAATATGGAATCTGGCAAGATGCTAACTTTTCTGTCTTTTTCAAAGAAAACAAGCAGAAAAACAAATCCTTCTGACCTCCAGTTGAAATCTTACAGCATGCTTTAAAATATCCATCGCTGCAATAATTATTATGCACAAAATTGAAGAGAATGTAAATTCTTTTATCTTTTTATCTAAAAGATCCTAAATCTCATACATAAACAAGTAAATGTAGCTGTCACAAATTGCTGAGAGCCATTGGCCTCAATAGTATTGAGGTGAATACTTTTAAACAAATACATTTTGTTGCCATGGTTGTCAAGCAAGTGAATTTTTCAGTTTGACACTGCAAGGAATATTACCTCTGCAACTTGTCATGTCGTCTGGACCCTTTTATTTAATAACAGGGTGTTCATCTACATTAGATCATGGAATTGTCAAGTATACACAATACCCAGGTGTTTGAAGGAATGCCTGCAATCATTTCCAGATTTGTAGACTAGAAGTGGACAGGAAATGTTGGTACAAGCCCACCGTATATGACACTGTTTGCCTTTCGGTACACACATTCTCCAGCATCTGTTGATGTACTGGTGGGGGGGGTCACCTTTGTACTTGAGGTTACCATTTAGTAGTGACATTATACTGGCATATGTAGCATATTTGAGCAGCCCAAATATATTTTCACATGAAATGAAACAATTTGTCAAGAATCAAACTGGAGTTGAGCACACTGCTCTGATTTCCAAACAATCACGACTGCCCTTTTTTAAGGGGAAACTTCTTGTAAGAACCCTGTACGGTCTCCTATAAAGCTTCTAGAGATCATCTAAAGAGAAATGGTTGCATTCGAAAGGCCAAAGCTTCTCTTGTTTAAAAAAATAAATAAATAAATAAATCCTCTTCAAGGGTAGAAAACTTTGAAGATAATAAAACACAGGGAAATCCAGAAGTTCTCAGGCAGTTTCTCTTTTACTTCCTTAAAGGAGAGAAACTCGTTTCCTAAGAATTAGTAGTACTCTAGCTCTGAGTTAAGTGTTTACTTCACTAGTAACATCATTGGTCTCAGCTTGTATCATTGTACTGGTTTGAACTGTAGAGCCCATTTGATTTCTAATATGAAATCCTTCCGAGCCTCAGGTAGGGAGGCTCTCAAAAGATGGTTTTAAAAAGTGTAATGGCCTTTAGCTTCTTTCAGTATCCTGACAAGTAGGAGACAAGATGTGAAATCTTAACACTGTTGAAGTCGATGGGAATGTTTACTATTGACTTCATTACGGTCAGGATTTCACCCTACGATCCTCAAGGGCTTTGTCCAAACTTTCTCAAGTTTATCGAATACACAGTTTACTTTGACTTTGGTCACCTGGTTTTCTCATCCTAGTTTTGCTGGTCTTTCACTGTGGGTATTTTGTTTACACCTTTAGAGTAACAGGGTTCAAGAGCTCCCAGCTTTGGGGAAAATTTTCTGAGACAGTAGAAATCAGTCTCCCATTTTCCTCCTCTTTTTCTCACAAACACACATACCTTTCAAATCTGTTAAACAGATATAACCTGCTGCATGACCATGTATTTTCTCACCACTGGCAAGTGGCAGGAGGGAGTGGTGTGGTCTTCTAACATCCCCCAAGTTTGCTAGCAGGAAATTGTTGCTAATTTTCAGTTTGGAAGAGCAGCCGGTTTGGTTTGTTGTCATTCTAAAACACCTGAATTCCAGAATATTTACAAGAATTATAACATTGTGAGCATTCTCTAAGTGTCAGGGGATGAAAAACGATAGCCCTTTAGAGCTTTAGGGGGAAAAGGAAACGCTTCCATTGTTAGAATGCCACATCACTTCCTCTGCTTCCCATGGTGACTAGATAGCTGTGCAGCCGCTGTCTAGAATTCCTCGTGTTGAGCAGCAAGGTGGTAGGAGGAGCATAAAGTGGTGTGACTGTGAATTGGAGGTTAGTGATAGGGTAGTTTCAGGCCTGCTGTTATTGTCCAGGGACTTCGTTATAAAAATATTAAAAAATTAAGTTTGAAAGCACTTGCTGCTGGTCACGTGTCAGGAAGTGGAGAACAGGAAGAGGCCACTGCTGCTTGAGGTATCCTTGCAGGAAGTAGATTGAAGGAATTCTTGATACCTTTTTCTGCATCCAATGGTGGGTTCAAAAACTAAATATTTAACTTCCCTATAACAGCTTCTAGTTAAACTCCAAGGCGTTAGGACCCATCTGCGCTATGAAATGCTTAAGAATGACATTTAATGTAGTGGGGGAGCTGTGTGTTATAAACATTGTCTGGCCCTGACTCTGTGGACAGAATCAAAACCATGTTATAACCAGGTTTAAAAAAAAAAGGCTTCACGCCTGACGTTTATAGACCATTTGTCTCTTATGAAATGCTTTGTCTATGCTATGAAGCCTAGTTGCCTAATATGCTTAGGGATACAACTTTGGAATAACATGGCTGTAAAAGAACAACCCTGAGAGAATTACCTCATTATATTAGATCTAGTCATTTTTATAGTCTTGCTTTTTTTTCACCCGCAAATTACTTGTATAGCATAGTCGGATCGTACTATTGGTTGGGATGTTTTCAACACTACCTGACTACACATAAGTAGACTTTCAACTATTTTTGAGACAAGCACACTGTAAGATTTGACATGATTTTTAAGGGTGTAAGACTAGAGCATTCTCTTCCCATCACTGCTCTGATCACAACTTTTGAGTACAATGTGACTTGGAGAAAGACTTCACTGGAAATCTTTGTGGGCAAGGAAGGGTGTATGGAAATAATAGGCACCCATTAAATTCTGGATAGAAAATGTTCAAAGTGAAGACTTTAAAGGTTGTTTACTACTCCTTTTAAGGTGCACTTTCTTTTAAAAAAAAAAAAAAAAAAAAAAAAAAAATCTCTTAGACATACAGATAAAACACAGCACCACTGGACAAGTGGCCCATTTTTAATGTTTTTGCTGTTAAATGTTAATCCTGTTAAAATTATTTGTTTTTGTTTTGTTTTTTTAAAGTGGTTGACTTCCTTCTCCTTAACTGTAATTACTCCGATAGCCACAGGGAAAATAGTCTCCTCTTGCCCAGACCACTGCCTCAGCTCTTTGAACTGGGCTTGTTGTGGGCATATAGGCAGTGGAACACAGATGTAGTGCCTTGTTAGCTGTGCAATTGTAGTGTTTACTTTAGTCTTCTAGTAGCAAAACTATGTGTTCCACTCCAAATTAGAAAGAATGTCCATATATCAGAACAGTCACGCCACAGTCCAAGTCAGGAAGCATACTAAAATGTAGAGGATAGTCAATGTAGCACAAAACAAGTGGGAATACATACATTTAGTCTCAAACACTGGTGGGGTGTGTGTTTTTTGTTTTTGTTTTTTGTTTTTTTTAAGGATTGTAGCACTGTTGCCAAACTGGGAGCTGAAGATTGGGTAGTATATCTTCAAACCTGGAGGGTATTTGAAAGAATGACAAGCTAGGTTGATATTCCATTACAGGCCACATAATATTCTGTATTTTATCTCTGCTTTAGAAGAAGCTTTGAAAACCAGATGGTGCAGCAAAATTAACTCCCTAGTTTTTTGTTTCACTCTTTTGGCTTTCACACTTAGGTTTCTCTGATCCTCAGATTAATGGATCTAATATTAGAATTCAGTTTCTTTGAAACAATTCTTAAACAGAAAAGAAGTTTAGCCAATATTATAGTCTGTCTTTCAGGGGCAGCCTTGTAAGGAGACTATCTTCCAGATCTCCCCTTACTCCAAGGAGACATACCTTGTGCCAGCTCTATATTTGATTCAAGGTGTATTTCCCTGGTGCAGCTACACTGCCCAGTGCATTGGTGGGCCAGAGCCACCTTTCTATGAATGGAGATAATGGTTCTGCAGAGCCTGCTTCTTTCCCTACCCCATCGACCTGGGAAGCCAAAACAGAGAAGTAAAGCATCAACTTACACCCCTGCACAAATATGGTTGTATATATGGTTGTAAATCAGGTTGTATATAAGGAAGTTGTAAATATTCGCACATCAAGATATGCCGTGTCACTGTTGATCTTTCATGAGGTCATACCATAATTGTCCCCCTTTTTAGTGAAAACAATTATCCATCAAATTTAAGGGCCTTTCTACACTATAAACAGAAGAATTCTGGTTAGGGTACAACGCAGTTGTCAGTTGACCTAGTTACATCAAAGTTAAAATGTGTAGTTCCTATTTTGTGCTATCCAAGTCTCTAGCAAGGATTGGGAATATGATTAGAATCCTGTGTATGCTACAAAATAAAGCAATGTTATAAATGGGTCACCCTGGCATTTTCACTTGTCCTGCATAGAGACTGCTGTAGTTTAAAATAAAATGTATTTTTCTTTTCTAAACACCTTTCATTTTCTCCTAACTTTGTCATCTTTGGACTGAACTCTTCCAGGCTTCTTAAAGGAAGCTTGTGCAATATCATTTTAGCCATTTTTGAGTTATTCAAACATCAAAGGGAAAATAATTTTGCCTTATGTTCTGATTACACACTTTGAGCTTGGATTACTCAAAAATGGCTGAAGCTGGAATCTTCAGACTTGTCTGTCTGCAAGGAAAATTATCCATTCATAAATCAGGTCACTACTTTAAAGTTATAAATATTTTTAGAGTTGGCATTTTCACAAGTGTTAAACATGGCAGGAAAAAAAATGCTAAGGCAGTTCTGTAGAAGCATTTTTGTTTTCAGGAAAAAAAAAATGGGGAAATTTTAAATCCAAAGAAATATGTGTAACTTTAAGGGTGAGTAAGCATGAAAACCCCTAAATCACCAAAGCCCTCAAACATGTTTTTAATTTTAAGCATGTTCTTAAGTCTCATTGATTTCATGCTTAAAATTAAACGTGTTTAAGGGCTTTTTGTATTGTGACTTTAAAAGTTACATGTACTGTATATTATATTATAGAAACAAACCTAAGTAGTAGTACATTCCATTTTACATTTTAATAAGAAAAACAGGAATAAGAAATGCTACATGTGATATATGTGGCCAACACTGTGGTAGAAACTTTTGGGAATTTCCTGACTTGAGAACTTCAATGTTAACATTATGCTAATTCCTGTTTCTTTTGCATTTAACTATATGTGGTACTTGGAAATACATTGACCTTGTTTACACTGCAATTTGTAATCACGTTAGCGAACACGTACTAAAACACTATTACAAATTGTATCGTAGACAAGCCCATTGATAGGTGCAGATTGCTGCTTACAGAAGTGTCAAGTAGTTTGAACTTTTAGGATTAATATGATATAATATGAGTACTATTCAGCATAAACAGCTAGCACAAAGTGCAATTTGGAGTCACTAAAGAGATTATACCTGCTTTCAACTTTGAACCTCTTTGTAATTTGGGACAATTCATTGATATGATTCTGTGTAATTTCTGACTGATTTTAGCAGTGTGTTCATGAGCTATTATGAAATTGCTGAATTACTAATTAATGGTAGCTACAGAATTTTCTTTCAAAAAACATAGCATTGAACTGGGGTGGCAAGGGGGCAGAGATCTTCAGTCAGTTCAGCGTGCCTCAATTCTGAGAAGCAGGATGTTGAATATGAGTAATGATACAACAGGCCAATAATATGCAGAATAACCCTCTGATGACTCATCTAGTACAATGCAGTATATTTGTCAAGGAGACTGAATCATACATGGGGGGAAGCCACTTTTCAGGCAGCCAGCTGGTGCTCAGGTCAGCAAAAGACGATCCATTTTATCGGAAGGTTTATAGTGGTAATAATGGTAAGACAGAGTACCCTGGGTATAAAATGTAGAAGAAATGGCATCTCCCAGCAGGTATATGTATTCTCTTGCATTTCCTTTTTCTCTGCCTCCCCTTTCCTCCTCTGGTTCTCTTTAATTCTGTACATAATCTGTAAGTAAATATTGTGTGACTTCTTCTAAGGAACATATATTTTTTCATTTATGCTTAATCAGTTTTTCATAAGTAATGTCAATCTTTTAATCTTCATCCTTTCATAAAATTCTGAGAGGAAAATAGATGCTACCTAGGAAACGACTTGTCTAGGTGGGTGCCCCCTCTTCATGGGCAGTAATTGATGTGAGGGGTTAGGAAGAGAAGGAAGGTGCACTGAATTGTGCATGCTATACTATGTTTATATAACTTAGGAGCATAA
This sequence comes from Dermochelys coriacea, assembly GCF_009764565.3. Taxonomy (NCBI): domain Eukaryota; kingdom Metazoa; phylum Chordata; order Testudines; family Dermochelyidae; genus Dermochelys; species Dermochelys coriacea. The sequence goes on from NC_050070.1 coordinate 194,973,779, forward strand.
TTTTTATGATTTATTTACCTGGAAAATACTTAAATTGTGAATGTGTTCATGGTATATATCCTTTTTTATTTTTTGTGAATTAGAATGAGCATGTGCTGAATTACTGAAATAGCCTTTGTGTATCTGCAAAATATTCTTAGAGATTAGTCTGTTATATTGTAATATATGTACTAAAATGAAGATTTCTGATTGAAATAAAAGATGCATTCTGCATTCACCAAAATTAAACCGAATGAAAAAATTTTTTTACATGCACTAAAAGTATTGTGTGAATTGCTGATTTGTACGTTCAAACCTGTGTGTATACCACATTTATCAATCATCTAAAATTTGTAATGTATCAAATGTTTAAGGACTAATGGCTATAGTTGGAGAAAGACGTGTTTTTGTGTAAGCTTTCCCATGCCGGTTCACTAATATGGCTGCATCAGGACCAGAAGCTCTAGCCTATGAAACTGAAAATTGTTGGGAATAAGGGGATGACTTGATGTCTGGCGTACTGAATTTCTGTTCGTTTGCGGTTGTGATACCTATGTACAGGATCACAAGAAAAATCTCATTTGTAAAAGACAAGGATCCAGTAGAAATGGCACAGGACTGGGAGTCAGGAGGTTAGGGCTTTCTGTCCAGCTCTTCCATTGACTTGCTCTGTGATCTTGGGCAAGTTGCATTTTTTCTCTGTACCTCCATTTCCTTATCTGTCTTGAGATGAAACCCCTCATAAGTGTGTGTTAGCATTATTTATCATTTTTGCTGATGATTACTCATTCAAACCATGTCATTGCTTGCTTTAGTTTAAGCAGAATAAATATAATGGGATTTTTATGATCGGTATGTACTACACAAATTTTGTGTAGCAAAGGATGAAAGTAGGTAGGGCTGGTTTAAAAATATTGTAATTCATGATGCAATTCTTGAATTGCCTGTTTATTTGGCTGGACATACTAAACGAGCACTCTTCATTTATCTTGCATATGCTATGAAACAAATGCCATCTGTCGTGCAATAACATGCTAATTACAACAGGGGATAATAGTAATGAGCCACAGAAATCTGTGGGGAATTTTGTTGAAATCTACAAGGATTTTCTGCCCAAATCAGCAGTGGTCTTGTGTAAAATCTGAGATATCTCAGTTTAGATTTTTCTCTTCTACTCTGCTCGTCATTGCCCTTGCATTTTAATATGAGACAGGATGCATCATTCAAAAACTATTGGTTTAAACTGAATTTCTTTTGCTGCTGTTTGAATGTGTGTCCCAGAGTTTATGTACAACTGAAATGATTAATTGAATAATTAGTCTGTTTAAATGTAACAATTTGGTATTTTAAGACAAGTCTCTAAGCAAATAAATAATCTAATAATCCATTATTACTGCCACAACAAACACTGAACGAAGTTTCAATGAGAATCTCTCTAAAACAGCTTTGAACAGTAGTTTGACTGGTATTATAAAATTGTAACTATGCTTTAAAATTGATCTTACGATGCAGCTAAAATTTCCATATGGTTTTCTAGATCATCATTGAAGCAAACAATGAGCATCACAAATTTAGTAAACGGAAACTTACCGTATATACTCGTTCATAAACGGAAATTTTTTTTTAGTAAAAAAGGGAGGCATGGGGGTCAGCTTATGAACGGGTATAGAGCGGGAGAGGTGGGACACAGCCCTTCCCCGCAACGGAGGGGGCAAGGAGAGGTACCACAGCCAGCAGAGCAAGAAGGGAAGAGGCGGGGCCAGAGTCCCACCGCTTCTGGCCACGCTGCTCTCCCCGCAGCCTCCAAAGCAGCTGCAGCTCCGGGGCTGGCAGGCTGCAGCCGTGCCACTCGGCCCCGTCGCCCAGAGCAGGCTGTGGCCGCGCTGCCCGGCCCGCCTGAGCACACCTGCAGCTGTGCCACCCCGCCCAGCCCACTGGAACATGCTGAGGCCGCGCCACCCAGTCTGGCTCACCGGAGCAGCTCCAGCCAGGCCAGGGACATCCTCCCCTGGCCTGCCCCAGCTAAGGTGGGAAGGGAAGGGATGGGATGGGGAGAGTGTGGGGATCCCGGGCTAGGGGTGGGGTCATGTGTGGGATAGTCACAGGGGTTACTCCCCTGACCCCCAGCTTCTCCCCACCCAAAAAATTTCCCCACCAGTTGCTGTCTCGGCCCATCAGGGTAAGCAGCTGGCGCGCCGGGACACTTTCTTTACTTAGGTTTACCTCCGTGCCTGCGGACGCTCGAGTTAAACAAACGATCTCAGCCCGCCAGCGGCTTATCCTGATGGCCTGGGAGACAGAGTTTGCTGACTCCTGAATTATAGAGTCGGTTTATGAATGGGTCATAAAAATTTTCCATTTTTACTTATTCATCTTGGGGAGGTTAGCTTATAAATGAACCGGCTTATGATCAAGTATATACTATACTTAAATTTCCTCAAACTTCATTTTATTCTCTGTTTTATGTTACTGTAAACTGACAATGTGTGAGAGGAGAAATATCGTATTGAAAATGAGTCTCTTAATTGAGTTTGAAAACGTAAATGAACACTCCATTTGCCACCATCCATGCCAATATACCTTTCACTGGTGTTCACAGCTTTGTCCTTCTTACTCACCTACTCACAATGTTGCTACTAGGCCTTCTTCAGAGCTGCTTCTCTTCAGTCAGACACTCAAGCACTGCAACTAGGAAGACCAGGTGTCCGGTTTTCGACCAGAATACCCGGTTGAAAAGGGACTCTGGTGGCTCCGGTCAGCTCTGGCGACTGGGCCGTTAAAAATCCAGTTGGCGGTGCTAAGGCAGGCTAGTCCCTACCTGTTCTGGCTGGCACCACACTGCGCCCCGGAAACAGCCAGCAGGTCCAGCTCCTAGGCCGGGGGAGGCACAGGGTTCTGCGTGCTGCCCCCGCCCCGAGCACCGGCTCCGCACTCCCATTGGCTGGGACCTGGCCAGTGGGAGCGGGGGGGCGGTGTCTGTGGGAGAGAGAGGCACATGGAGCCTCCTGGGTCCCCCGCCTAGGACCTGGACCTGCTGGCTGTTTGCTGCATGCGGTGTCAGCATAGGTGTGGGAAGTAGGGGTGCGGGGCATGCTTTCCACGCTTATGCCCTACCTCCCAGCCACTGGCCCCGTGCTCAGGCCTCCGTTCGTGTGGCCCGCTGACCCCTCACCCAGGGCTCTGCTCTTGGGGCCCCAGCTGCTGCCCCCAAACCCAGAGCCCTGCATCTGGCCTCACAGCTGGGGCTCTGCTCTTGGCCCTGCACATGGGGTCCCGGCTGCCAGTCCCTGCCCAGGGCTCCGCTCCTGGCCCCAGGCCCACCCGCAGCTGTGGCCTCGGCCCCCTTACCCATGTCCGGGTCCCTCTCTCCCGGAGAGACAGCCCTGTTCCAAGCCTCAGGAAGGGGGGGGGGGGTGATGGACAGGGGTAAGGGGGCTGGCTTTCAGCACCCCCATTACTAAAAATGTTCCAGCACCACTGGGTGCCATGACAGGCAGGCAGCCTGCCTTAGCACCCCTCCCGTGCGCCGCTGACAGGGAACTGCCTGAGGTAAGCCTGAGCCCCAATCCCCTGTCCCAGCCCTGAGTTCCCTCCCGCCAAACCCGGAGTCCCTTCCTGCACCCCAAACCCCTCACCCCCAGCCCAGGGCCCTCACCCCCTCCTGTATCCCCAACCCCTCATTCCCCTGCCCCACCCCAGAGTCTGCACCCCTAGCAGGAGCCCTCACCCCCTCCTGCACCCCAACTCCCTGCCCCAGCCCAGAGCCCCTTCCCGCACCCTGAACCTCTCATTTCTGCCCCACCCTCTGGAGCCCACAGCCCCAGTAAGAGCCCTCACCCCCTCCCACACTCCAGCCCAGTTAAAGGGAGTGAAGGTGGGGGAGAGTGAGCCACCGAGGGAGGAGGAATGTAGTGAGCGGGGGGGGGGGCAGGGCCTCATGGAAGGAGCAGGGCCTCGGGGAAGGGGCAGGGCTAGGGTTTTAGGTTTTGTGCAACTAGAAAGTTGGCAACCCTAACTGCAGCAGTTCTCTTGCTTACCTATTCTACCAGTTCAGTCCCTTTTTCCTTTACTTTCCACCTACATGTTTAATTTTAGCATATAGGTTGGTGGTATCAGAGTATCCTAGAGCAAATGGCAGGAATTCACAATGCCTGCTCTGCAAAGCATCTCAAATCTGTCTTCAGAAAGACCTAAAATAACTACAGTAGAACCTGAGTTACAAACTGAGTTACAAACTGACCAGTCACCCACGCACCTCATTTGGAACTGGAAGTACGCAATCAGGCAGTAGAGATGGGGGGAAAAGAAAAAAAAAAAGCAGCAAACACTGTACAGTACTGTGTTAAACAGAAACTATTAAAAATACGGGAAAAGCTAAAAAGAAGATTTGACAAAGTAAGGAAACTGTTTGTTTCATTTAAATTCAGATGGGTAAAAGCAGTTTTTTTTTCTCCATAGTAAAGCTTCAAAGCTGTATTAAGTCAATGTTCAGTTGTAAGCTTTTGAAAGAACAACTGTAGCATTTTGTTCACAGTTGTGAACGTTTCAGAGTTATAAACAGCCTCCATTTCCGAGGTGTTTGTAACTCTGAGGTTAGCAGGAGGCTAGCAGCATTATGAGTGCAGAGTTAAGGCTGTTAGGTTGACCTTAACTGTTTCATTTGCACACTTTCCACTTTTCAAATGACTTCAAATCTTGGAAACCTTAACTTTTGAATTTCCTGGCATTTAGCTGATAAGGATGCATTTCTTAATGCTCTTACTACCTTTTTAACTCAGATCGACCTTTCCTTCACTTCAAAAGAAAGGGTTGAGTGTAAAAGATCTGGATGACTGCTTGCCTGCCTGAAGTCTTTGAAGCTATAAGAGTCTTTTCTGGAATTCCTCCTTATGTTCTTCTGATTCAGATTCCAGAGTTGTCCTTTGGTGACAGTGATGTTGAAAGACTTCTGACTCCTGGACTTTATTTTCTTCTGCAATACTTTGTTCTTGCCCCATTGGCAAGACTCTGATGCCTCAAGAGATTAGGACTTTTTCTTCATTAGGACCAGAGCCAGTGGGCACATTCATCAGCATACAACTTCCCCCCCACCATCTGGTGCAGTCCAAATAAGGCCTTAACACTTAAGTTTAGTTTGATATCCCTTTCCTCATGGTGAGTTTTAGTAACGGAAGATGCAAAAAGCTCAAACATTTAGTAACAAACCTCCCCTTGCTTTCCATAAGCTGGAGGGAAGAGAGAGAGGCGACATCCCTCCCCCACGGAAATGTCTCCTGGCTGCTATGGAGAAACACAAGTTGGGTCTTCCTTGATGCTAGGGGTCTCCTGCCTAGGAGGCAGGAACCCAGTTATCAGTCTTCCTATAGGTCATAGAATCGTAGGACTGGAAGGAATCTAAAGAGGTCGTCTAGTCCAGTCCCCTGCACTCATGGCAGGACTAAGTATTATAGAGCTCCCTGACAGGTGTTAACCACCAGTGGTTAACCACCGTGACAGTTAAGAAGTTTTTCCTAATATCCAACCTAAATCTCCCTTGCTGCAATTTAAGCCTGCTGCTTCTTGTCCTATCCTCTGAGGGTAAAAAAAAAAAAAAATTTCTCCCTCCTCTTTGTAACAACCTTTTATGTACTTGAAAACTATTATCATATCCCCCCTCAGTCTTCTCCTTCTCCAGATGAAACAAACCCAATTATTTCAATCTTCCCTCATAGGTCATGTTTTCTTGACCTTTAATCATTTTTGTAGCTCTTCTCTGGACTTTTTCCAATTTGTCCACATCTTTCCTGAAATGTGGTGCCCAGAACTGAATACAATACTCCAGCTGAGGCCTAATCAGCGTGGAGTAGAGTGGAAGAATTACTTCTCATGTCTTTCTTAGAACACTCTTGCAACTATATCCCAGAATGATGTTTGCTTTTTTTTCCAATCTGTTGACTCATATTTACACTGCTGACTCATATTTAGCTTGTGATCCACTATGACCCCTATATTCCTTTCCACACAACTCCTTCCTAGGTAGTCATTTCCCATTTTGTATGTGTGCAATTGATGGTTCCTTCCTAAATGGAGTACTTTGCATTTATCTTTACTGAATTTCATCCTATTTACTTCAGACCATTTCTCCAGTTTGTCCAGATCATTTGAATTTTAATCCTAGCCTCCAAAGCACTTGTAACCCCTCCGAGCTTGATATTGTTCGCAAATGTTATAGGTGGACTCTCTCTATGACATTATCTAGATAATTGATGAAGGTATTGAACAGAACGTGACCCAGAACTGATCCCTGTGGGACTCCACTCGATATGCTTGCTCCTAGTCATGCCCTGTGACTACAAACCCCAGTTTTAAAGGGGCTATGGCTGTTATGAGGGGTCTGGGGTTGGGCATCTGCTCCAACACCTGGTGCACTGTTACTGTATTTTTAAAAATAATCTTCGGGGGGCATGTGTGAAGGGGAATCTGTCCTGAAGAATTACATGCTGTTTTTTTCAAAGAGGTCCAAAATGCTAAGGACAATCAATTTCCTTTTAAGGATCACAGTGTAATACTAACCTTAAAAATATTTCGGGACTTCAGAAGTACTTAATTGAACCAAAAGCCACATCAGATTTAAGAGGAGATGGAGGAGGAAGAGGAGAAGACACGCCTGTGGTGCATCATGATCAGCAGCTGGGGGCGCTTGTGAGGCCTATGGCATTCGGCACAGCGTTTCCCTGTCCTCTGAGGTCAGCCTTCATAAAAAGGCAGGGAAGGTACAGCCACCAGGTGGCCATTAATCCCTGTAGACAGTGGTTAGTCAAAAAAGCCCCACAGGCGAGCAGAATGACTGTTTCACCCTTTGACAGGACCCCGGATCTGAGTGGGGCAAAGAGGTCTGAAGCTCCCACAGAGAAAATCGGCTTCTAGCCTCGAAAATCAAGCAGGCACCGTAGGGTGCTCTAATGCAGGGAAAACCAATATGGAGAGGAGCATAAAAGTTGAGGCAGCCTCTGGCAGAGTGTCCAGTAACTCATGGGGACTGAGGGGATTTGGACTGTCTAGCCCCATCTGGCTCCTCAGGGACACTATACCTCCACAGTCTATTGTGAGGAAGTGGGAAATTTGCTCTGCAGTCAGTGTGGGAGAGTCCATCAACTTGGTGCCCTAGAGTTGATTGTACAAACAGAATAGTATGTAGGCCTTAAACAAACCCAGCAATTAAGGGCGGTCTTAAAGTTTTTAGAAGCCAATAAAATGGGAAGAATGTAAGCCACTTCCGGTTCCTCTAGTAGTTTTACTCTAACAGTAAAAGACTGACCTTTATCTAACCTTAATGGCATTCAATATACTATAAATGGAAATTAATCAAATATTGTACATGCTCTGAATAGATCTCCTTGAAAAAAATGGCTGCAGCACAATAAAAGTAAATGGATGTATCAACAAGATCCTGAGTTTCTTGCTGCTCTGAACCAATAATGCTCACATAGGATTTGTAAATTATTATTATTTAACTATAGAGAATGAGTTGCTTGCAACTAGTCAAGGCCATAATGCAGTTACCTAAAATTGTATTGCAAAGAAAATAAACAGTTTGCATGCAGAAGAGTTTAGGTACTTGTATGACCCAACACTATATTAGCTGAACACCTCCCAGGTATTTATCTATGCTGTTGTGGAATAGAAAAGCATTGCTTCTTCCATTTTATGGATGGAGACCTTAGGCATAAAGACATTAAGTGAAGTTTGACAGAACTAGAAGTTGACCCCAGGTCTCCTGAGTTCTAGCTCAGTGCCTTAATAATGGAACCAAATAATAATTATTGTCCTAGGTCTTTTTTAATAGTTAGTATATCTGGAAATAGTGACAGTGCTGTGTCTGGTGATACATGAGGGAGGAGAACCTGTCCCTGCTCTAAAGAGCGTACAATGTAAATGCGACCTTCTGGTAACAGCTGGAGACAGAATTCCAACTGACAGTATTAGGAGAGCAATTTAGTATTCTTCCTGTCTCACAAGCTGGAAAGTATTGTCCGGCAGTGTTGCTTTTGCTATGGCAAAGGGGAATAAAGATCTCATTTTCAGGAGGAAAATTAGATTTGTCTCCTGATGAAAAAGCCTGAGTCCCCTGAAGTTAGTCTTTAAAATGGAGAAGTCATGTCTTACTCTATAGAACCTGCATTTATCTATACACTGCCATGAACAACTGTAGAAAACAGGAATCTGGGGCATATTTTTGAAATGTGTTTCTTTCATTGCATGTTGGTTCGTTAAGTTTGGATTTTTATCAATTATAATCGTAAAAGTCTTTTAAACAACCAATTTTTAGCTGCTATAACATTAGTGCCACTTGTTGTCATTCAAACCAGTCTACCTGGCTGCTCTATCACTTGTCTGCAGTCAGGTGAAAATACATTTAATGTTCTCTTTTTTTTTTAGTAGTTCCCACTTTATACCAGTATTCTATTGAATTGTATTTGTTACCAGCTAACCTCAGTATTCAGTTTTTCTGTGTTCTTCACTCTACAGTTCGGTCTGACTTAATTCATGTCCATGTCCATGTCCCCGTGGCAGAGTCCTTGGGATGACTTTTTGGCCTTATGCAATTTCCAGATATGGGGTCTGATCCAAAGCCTATTTGAGTCTCTTCATTGGCTTGAGTAGACTTGGATCAAGCTTATAAAACATTCTTGGCTGATGACATTGGGTACAATCCAACCAAACCAACTTCCACAAAATATGATTCAATGGTGGAACTGTCAGTGACCATTAACAAAGTGTCTGTCTTTTCCCACGTTCAGTGTCAGATTGAGACATCTAGTCAGGCAGCTGTTACACACTCGGATACAATTGCAGGCCTTGGTACTAAAGGTTGTAAAAGAGCCACAGGTCAGAATATCAGCATAGATGTCTTAATAAAAGCCATATGATTCACTTAATGCCCCCACTATAATGTAAATATGAGGGGGAGGGTAGTTTTAAAAAGAATATTCAAGCCCAGAGTCCTACTAATATTTAAAACAGAAGAACATGGGAAGCTTGTCAATGAGGAGAGAGAATTATCTGAGATAATGGAAACATGCAACCTTTAAACCATAGAAATCTGAAATATTGGTGATTGGAATCAGTCATTAAGTCAAGCAAAATCAAAATTAATGAATTTTAGAAAGTTCCTAGCAGTGCTGTTTCAGGAAAGTGAAAGGTTCTGAATTCTGCCTAGAAAGTTAGTACTAGATTATATACAAAATGTTAGTCTGAGTTATGATACACTCAAGAATTTAAAAAAAAAAAAAAAAAAGGAACAGGCTAATTGTTCTATGGAAGGTATTTTGAAGATTGTGTTCGTGTCTCTTTCTTAAAATAAAGACTGAAATTCCATGGATACTCCCCAATAACACTAAAGGATGTAATATAGAAGCAGTTAAGCCCAAAATAGAAGGAGTGCAAACTTAGAAAAACCAGAGGGAATTGGGGAAGAAAGACAAATAGTTAATCTTGAGTAATCAATGCGTAGAGATAATCTAATGCATAGAGAGAAACTGTATGAAAAACAAAGCACAGGAGTAGAGAGTTCAAACATTAGCATGGAGAGTGCTTTCTTGAAGCCAGTCAATTTTTGTTTGAAAAGAATGTAGCATATGTAAGTTGGCCACTTGGTATCCAGAGTGGAGCAAATAAATTATTTAAAAGTTACTGTGAATCAAATTTAGAAACTATTTTTAGTGGAAGCCATTGGCTGCATAACACATTTTAGTGGGAAAATACTAATGTCTGGATCAATCAGACTCTGGATATGCTCATCTGACATTCTGCTGTAGAAGGCTACAGTGTCTTGAGGGCTGGGAGCAAGATTTCTGAAGACATCCCTAGCTACTTAATCTCAGTTCTACTGATGCTTTGCATATCTCAGTCAGAGCTATGGGCAGCAATGCAGGCATACATGACTTTATTAAAAGCAGATGTCCAAGCAAAGCCACTTGTGACAACATCAAAATATGTTGGGAAACGTCATGGAGAGCCAATGGAAAAGTAATGGCAGAGGCCCAGGGCAAACAGAAGGTGAAACTCTACCTTGTACAGGGCTGCATATAGGGGAATAAAAGCCATACTAAACTATCAGACAGTCCTTACGAAGCTGTATTGCATGCAAATCCAATAAGAGAACCAAAAGTCCAGTAGATAAATCTGATCAAAAGGAAACGGTTCTGGAGAGACTTTTCTAGAACTCTCCATCACCACAAAACAGACTATGTAACTCCTAATATACCTAGAGGCTCCACTGTGTGGCAGACTCCTATATTTTGCCAAACTTGATAGGTCTTCCAGTTTCCTTAGGATACTTTCTGTTTTTGGGTGACTTCTGAAGATTTTCTGAGTGGGCGGTTGGATCTTCCAAGAAAAGAGGAGTTCTGTTATGAACTCTGCAGGGCAACAGCATAGACATCGATCCATACCTTTATCACTATCATAAGCTAAACTGTAAGGCCTCTATGAAGGCTTTCGTCAGAAGACAGATTCTGCATGATACAGCCAGGTAGATCTCAGATCTCTGCCTTTCTGCTCTGGGTACTGCTTTTGACATTCCAAGTGACCAAACTGAACTTGGGGGTGCAGGAGAAAAATAATTTTACTTATCGCCATTTCTTTTCTCCTATTTCCTACTAGTCTGTGTGTGCATCCTGTGGCTAAAATACAGAACAGTGCTGGTTGGGGTGTCTTTTAGATACACTCCTGTCTAGGAATTTGCTTTTAGCATACCTGTGACAAGGCAAAACCCCATCACAAGATAAAAGGGGTTAAGAGCCAATTAGTATGGGTATGGAATGGCTGCCATATGAGGAGAGATTAATAAGACTGGGACTTTTCAGCTTGGAAAATAGATGACTAATGGGAGATATGATAGCGGTCTATAAAATCATGACTGGTGTGGAAAAAGTAAATAAGGAAGTGTTAATTTACTCTTACTTATAACACAAGAACTAGGGGTCACCAAATGAAATTAATAGTCAGCAGGTTTAAAGCAAACAAAAGGAAGTATTTCTTTACACAGTGCACAGTCAACCTGTGGAATTCCTTGTCAGAGGATGTTGTGAAGACCAAGACAATAACAGTTCAAAAAAGAACTAGATAAGTTCATGGAGGGTAGGTCCATCAATGACTATTAGCCAGGATGAGCAGGGATGGTGTCCCTAGCCTCTGTTTGCCAGAAGGTGGAATGGGCGACGGGATGGATCACTTGATGATTACCTGTTCTGTTCACTCCCTCTGGGGCACCTGTCATTGGCCACTGTCGGAAGACAGGATACCGAGCTAGATGGACCTTTGGTCTGACCCAGTACGGCTGTTTTATGTTCTTACGTTCTAGTTGCATCTATTGCTCTGTTCTGTAATTGGTTGCTTCTCCACTAGAGAGGTGGGCCTAAGAGGCATCAAGTAATGGACACTTAGGATTTATCATCTGAAGGGACTAGGTTGCCTGTGAAGGGGCCTGAGTCTGCAGGAGAACAGATCCCTCAGGGAGATTCTGTCCGAGGGGCTAATGGTCAAATACTAGCAGTGAAAGAAGAATCTGGAGTTACAAGAAGGGAGAGTCAAGACTGAGGCTAGACGAGGAAGGGTTGATTTTTTGAAGAGACTTTGGGTAATAGTTTGAATTTCTGTTACCTCTGAGTTGCATATAAGCAGACTGCATACTGGGGATCACACCCTGTACACCCATCACACCCTGACGCAAGGGGATACACTGGTGGTGAGGTCGCACCATAACCATACCAAAGGACTGCAAAGTGAACCAGGTGGTTGATCTGTAATAAGCCTTATTATTACTTATAATAAGTAAGAAGTCCTCCTTTTGATTTTTATTTTTCATAAATCATTGCATTAATTTCACTTTAATGTTTAGAGAAAGTCTTTATTGTACCAAAGTTTTTCATGCTATTTCTCTGCTGTTCCCCAGTGGCCAGACTGACTTATTTGTGTATGTAAAATCCATAGGATGCAAATAAGCATGAAGTACTGGTTGGTTTCTGGGCGATGGCAATTTTGGACTACATGCAAAGCTTATTTTTAAACATATTTTTGAAGTTATTTAAAGTGGAAAATAAACCATTAAAGGGAGAGGAAAACATGAAATAAACAGGATATTTATTTTTAACAAATGTTTTCCGAGTCATGTCGCTAAGCTAAAAGCAAGACCACTGTTGTTGACTTACTAGATATTAGAGCCTGGTTGCATTTGAGAAATGCAAGTCATACATCAAACAGCAACAACTTTTAATGAAATATTAACTGTGTGTTGGTAAATTTTAAAAAAGTGGTTTACTACATGTATAAGAACGAATGGTGCTGCCTTTCTATTAACCTTAGCCGGATCTTGTCAAGTTTAAAGAGATACTGTCAGTTTGTTCAGATTCCAAAAACTTTCGCAAAAAATAAATTTCAAGCCTCATCCCTCAGGTTGATGTCTAGCTATTTTGAAAGGCATCCTTTGGGAATGCTGCATGGATTTACCTTCCTTTTTATGGACAGTATGTTTTGGGGGCTGAACAGGTTGTGTCATTTACTAGTACACACTTTTGGGTCTGTTTGATTTGACAGTGTGTTGAAAACTTACTAGATCAAGTAATTAGTTTTCTCTTCTTCTGTATTTTCCTACCCTTGTGCGATGGGTCAATTAATTTATAAGCATACTCCTCATTAATATTCCCCAGTAAAAAAAGTGAGACTAGTGCAGGTCCACAAGAGTCACTAATGTGCTACTGTGTCTCTGTGTGAGGTGATCAGATGTCAATTGTAGCATTGGAACCGATTGTGATTATAATTGCGCTTGTTGACTGTTGATGTGAATGGTGACTCTTCAGTTTCAGGGACCTGATAGCCACTAGAAGTATCCTTAGGATCAGTCGGTACAACTGGCCACATGCTAGACATAGAGGGTTTTTGACTCAGATTGATGGTAGATGGGATAGTAATTACGCCTTTGTCTAGGACCGACCCCTGCCACTTTCTGTTTGGAGTCTCTTCCATGATGTGTGAAAGTCTTGTTTTGGTTGCCAGCTAAGACTGGTGAAACTAATGCATTTATGGGTGTCCCTCGAAGGGAACGCTCTTCAGGTGACAAGACCACTCTCCTTTTGCTTTAAGTAACATCTCTAAATGGTGAGGCAAGTCTAGCAGTGTCAGAAATCCTCAGATTTCCTTGATTCTACTCTTGTTTCAGGCCTGGGTATAGTGTGGAAATTGTGCTAGTTGCGCTGGCTGATCTGCTCCTAGTCAGGTATCAGCACTGATTCTCTTAGCTCTGTGAGCTGCTTCCAACACTGCCCAAGAGATCTTGGTGGAACACTATGTTCCCTACGGGGTAGGTGGAGCTGCCTTAGAGTTCTTGTGTGATCCTAAAGATTAATGTTGGGCAAGTTGTTCCTGTGCCCAGAGGGCATGCTTACGTGGGATATTGCAAGATTCATTCTTTCTCTCAGGGAGCATGATATGCTGGTTGCAGATGATTTTCCACATGTAATTTAATGTGTTCAGGGTGGGAGGTAGCCCTACATGTTTTGGATGCTGGTACCTGACAAGTTCCCACGCTCCCTGTGTGATACTTCAGCAGTTGTGACATGGGAAACACTGGAGCTAGAATTCTTCCCCCTGTTCAAGGGGGGACTGCTGGCAGGATGCTTTTCAGCAAGGGGTATTCAGCCCTGGAACTTGCTTCTCTTTGTAGCCCAATAGAACCCACATCTGTAGATCTGCGGGGCATGTTGCAAGGCTTGTCTCCCATTCAAGGTCTTTTCCCGATGTGCTGGGGTAAAAGGCTTCAGGCTTGATTGTGGTGTGTTGTTTGATTTGTATATTAAGCTCCTGAAATTAGACTGGGCAGTTACTGCTGTTTGTATAGTGACTGGCAGTAAAGGTCATCTGCTATAAACACTTTTATATCTACACCTCTACCCCAATATAACATGACCTAATATAACATGAATTTGGATATAATGCGGTAAAGCAGCGCTCTGGGGGGCGAGGCAGGGCTGCGCACTCCGGAGGATCGGCGTGTCTGGCTCCGACACGCTGCTCTGAGTGGCGTGTGAAGAGTTCCAGGCCGTGGCCGAGGGGTTGGATAAGGGTCGGAGGGTCTAGGGGGGCGGTCAGGGGACAGGGAGCAGAGGGGGTTGGATGGTTTGGAGGTTCTGGGGGCAGGGCGGTCAGGGGATGGGAAACGGGGGCGTTGGATAGGGCATGGGAGTCGCGGGGGGGCCTGTCGGGGGCGGGATTGGATGGGTGGTAGGGGATTCTGAGGGGTCAGTCGGGGCAGGAAGTGACTATTAAGACTGAAATGCTTGAGGCCAAAGCACATTCGGTATAACGCGGTTTCACCTCTAACGTGGTAAGATTTTTTGGCTCCCGAGGACCACGTTATATTGGGGTAAAGGTGTATCCTCAGATAAAACTTTAAATTGCTGTGCAAGTACCTGGAGTCTAGATCTGTACTTTCTAAATATTGCAATAAATAAAACTCTTGTAAGATTATATGTGATCTCACACAGTTATTTTTGTTGTTGTCGTTACAGTGACAGCTATATTGTGCGAGTCAAAGCTGTGGTTATGACCCGAGATGACTCCAGTGGGGGATGGTTACCGCAAGAAGGAGGCGGACTCAGTAAAGTTGGCGTCTGCAAGGTCATTTACCCAGAGGGCAATGGAAGAAGTGGATTTCTAATCCATGGGGAAAGGCAAAAAGATAAACTGGTAATAGAACCTAATTCAACTTTTGTCTGTTTTCTTAGGAAAGCTACCCAAAATCAACATATTCTTTAGGAGTTTCAAAACCAAACAAAAAAAACTGGAAAGCAATGCCAGATTGTGCAAAATAACCCTATCCTAATTCAAATGAACAATAAATTATCATGATCTGGTTTTTAGATTGCCGTGTTATCTCCTTGAAACATCAATTGCATGTTGAACAGCAATATGTAAAGTCCACCTTTAATTCCTAAAACATGAAACTGACACATTTATTTTTCTAAGACCTAATAAGAATATGTGAGAAGTGAACTGAAGTGTAAAGAATTCATGAAGCCGGTCACGTTGTACTGAGTAATGCAATGCAAGCCTTTAAAACGGCAATGAATTATTTATGCTGCATGCTATTCAAGGTAGAGTAAGAATGTGAGGACAAGTTGTCTTTTTATGAATTGACAAGCTCAGTTCCTTCCAATAGCTTTTTTTTAGAAGACTTCTTTTATTGCACAAAATAAAATGAATAAAACTTGTATTCAAATATAAATTGGAAGTTTAAAAAAATAACTCTTGTTTTAATTCCCTGTTATTTAGTTTTTCTTGTTGCTTCTAGGATACCCAGTTATAAAATGGAAAAGCTTAAAAATCCACCTCTTGCAAAGTGGTTTGGTACAGGTTTATAATAGGTGTTTGAAAATAAGCTAGTTGAATAAAAGTGGATAGTATAGTGTAGATTTAAGATTGTCTTGTCAAGAGAGCTGGGATTTTTAAAGTGATTGTTTCATTTATAAATGCTTTTGACATGATTTTATATTGAACGATATTCTCTCACCAGAGTAACAGATTTATAACTTGCTTGTTTTGTGTTGGGGAGATTGTGGGGCAGGAGATTCTGGTCTGTACTAAAACAGTGACAACCCTGCCCTTCAAGTGTAAATGTAACCTTACTTTTGTGCTGAAACATTTTAGGTGGTATTGGAATGCTTTGTAAAAAAGGACTTGGTCTACACTAAAGCAAATCCTACATTTCATCACTGGAAGGTTGACAACAGGAAGTTTGGGCTCACTTTTCAAAGTCCTGCCGATGCACGAGCATTTGATAGAGGAGTGCGGAAAGCAATTGAAGACCTCAATGAAGGTACTGAAGCTTGTATCAGCATTCTGCTTGTTTCTTTGCAGAGGAGAGGTTCCAGAGACAGGACTCAAGCTAACCTGAATGCATTTCTCACATTTCTTACTGCGGACAGCCAATTAGCCTTTAAAATAAAGTTTAGTTCTTGTTCAGCAGAGAATTAGATAAGTCGTCTCTTGGGGAGGGAAGGATTTAACTCAAGCGTTTCTTCAGAGTTTCCCGTCCCTATGTACCCTAATCCATCAAGACCTAAGCTAAAAAGATGCATTACTTATAGCTGTGGATCTAACTATAGCTAGCAAAAGAACAAAGTACCGGTATTTCACATCTCGTCTTTTAGGTCCCTTTTCTGTACATGCAGCTAATGCTGCACTGGAAATTATTTCATGATATGTTTTTGTTGTGCTTTGTTAAATTATCGTATGAATTCCTATGTGGACTTGAATAAATCATAAGGATTTCTTCTCAGACAAAATTAATTATGTTAAATCTCAACTTAATTGGAGAACTGTAGTGCTTGAAGGCTTCATATTTTTTATCACATCAAAAATTTTATTTTAATTAAAAAGAATGGTACTTACTTTGAGGTTGTTATAAACATTTCCTTTTTGCATTATATTGCCATCCAACGAGAATCAAAATGTATCTTCAATTCAAAATTATCTTGTATTTTGTTCTCATTTCAGTGAAAAATAATTAATCAATTATTTGATAAATGGCTTTTCATATATAGGTAGTTGTGCTGCCAACGCTATCTTTTTTTCTGAATGACTGGAATAAATATATAAATATTAACAGTTTATTAAGTTTAGGATATGTGTGCAAAAAATCTAGTTCCTTACATTTTGTGATCTTTAATTTTTGAACCTTTTTAGCTGTCCCAACACAAATACATGGCACTCTAACTTCTCGTCCATGCCTTATCATTCAGTTCCCTCTGTTAAAGCAGACCTTTCAGTGATGCTCCACTGAGAGATGAGATCAAATTCTCAGTGGTCATTCATGCATTATGTGCTTGACCCTGCGCCACAGAAATCCATGGGAGTAAGATTAGGCCCTATGCTTCTGAACTGTATTCCTTTTCTTGTTTGTCTCATATAAACTGTAAGCTCTTTGGGGCATTAAATGTGGCATCTTCTATAATATAATTCACACTGAAGCTCAATATATTAATAATGTATATACTCTGTATTTAAGGGAAATGGTATTTGAGGACATTTGTACATGGCAGCAACTCCTAACTGAAGATGTATTGAAGTACAGTAGAATTCAAGATTCAAGTATAAATTTAAAGCTGTGTGGCTATTTTTTAGCTATTGTTCAAAATCAGTGCATCTGTGTTTATCCCATTAACAGAACAGACTAATCCTGATGGATGCACTCTTACTTAACTTCCAAATAGGGCTATCCAAATTAAAACCAATAACCAGTTCTCAAAGTTCTGGATTTGAGTCACTGTATCTCAGTACTGTCTATGAAATCTGGTCAAATTAGCACAACCAAGCATATGCATTTGAAGCTTCACTGCATTCAAATATTCTAATAAGCAAAACTTAATCCTTAGCTTGTTTCTTGAAGTATCAGAACTACAGAAATTCTGTTTGGTATTAGTGACGTTGTACAGCTCTGGAGACATGGGGGCTGGGCTTTCAATCTGAATATGTATGCACATTGCTCATTAGGTGAAAATTTTGCCTTTAACTCTGCATGTCTTCATGAATACTCAACTCAGGTTAGCATGCCACAAATAAGATTAACTTCTAAAATCTTTCAGAGTTAATGTAACTCATTGTTTGCCCCAGTACAAACAACTTAATTAAAAAAAAAAGTTACTAAAAGCTTAGCACTCATAAGCAATAACAAAACTGTGTGTGATGTGGGAGGGAGAGTGTTTTGGTACAATAAAGTTTGGTGATTATTCTGGTTTAATATTAAAAGCCCACATACAAAGTTTATTTCCCCCCCACCCACCCCCAAATGTAGAGAATACCGCAGTGTCCCTTTTTAAATGCATAAAATGTTAAATGAGATGAAGGAAGGATTCTTGGATGAAATTTGCAAATTTCATGTTAAACCCTAATAGTTACCACAAGGTTAATCAGAACCTCCTCAAATTAATGTATTCTTCTACCTGTTTTTGTTCTTTCTTCTGTCAGTTCTTACATTTTTTTTTTTTTTTTTTTTTTTTACGGGGGGAGGTGAGAAGGGGAGAGAGAGAGCTCTCTGACAAATATCTTTTAAAACAAAAATTCTTCAGAGGAGGTCATTACTTCCTGAGTGCTAAAGATTGACTCCCTTTCTGATTGAGCTTTTTTGTATGTTTTGTTTGTTTTAGTAAAATCAATAAGTTTTCTGACTTCAGAGGTCAGATCCTTAGCTTGATGTAATTCAGCGTAGCTCCATTGATTTACATTAGTGGAAGATCTGGCCCTGGATGTTCATTCATTATACTTTTTATCACATTTTGAAAATGAACATACTATATAATTTGTAAGTGCTTATCATTATTCTGCCGTGACCTAATAGTACGGGCAGCCATAGGAACTTTTTCTGGTTGTCACCTTTCTAACCTACTTAGCAATAGACATATTTTTCTTCTTTCTTATTAATTTGGTACCACTTTCTCACTTCATAATTTTATTGTGTCAGTTCACCTGGAGAATGTAATTGTCCATGATAATCCCAGTGGTCAAAATCCAAATAAAATCCACCAATTTTTTATTTAAAAATATCTGATGTTTAGAAATGTCATATATTTTAATGTTTTTCTAGGATCTACTACTTCCTCTTCAACGATCCACAATGAGGCTGAGATTGGTGATGATGATGTCTTCACAGTAAGTAAAGTTAGTTTGAAATTGTTCTCTTTTGCACTGTGGTTCACTTGATCAATTTTGAATGGCCCTTTTTTCATCATCATGATTTTCTTTAATGTCTGTAAGTGATATTTCTTTGTTCATCTTCTGCCTTCCATGGCCCAAAAGAAGATTCAGCCTTCTAAAGTCCTCCCATTGTTATCACTGTAGTATCACAATATAGAGCAAATGTTCGTAGTGTCACAGAGCTGAGTAGATAATGCCAAAAAAATAAAATACAGGTTTTAATTTAATTTTCAAATGACTTGGTTTTGGTGGAGTTCATGCCCCTTTTGTGTTAGCTGTCTGCTAGTTTTAGAGACATTGAGTGTTACCGGCATGTTTCTGGAAATCAAATTTTGAAGTCATGTTTATGGTTACTCATGAAAACTGAATTTTAAATTTGCTTGTGCAAGCATTAACGTAAGAAGTCCATCCAAGCTTATTCAAATTGGGGAGCAAACCAGATCTTGTGACTTACTGACCAATAGCAACTACGTAACAGTAGAAAGTCATTCATTATTATTTGTTGTTGTTTATAATGGTTGTTTTTTATTTTATTTTGTAGTAGCATCAAAAATGAGTCTGGAGCTTTCTAAAAGACAGTGTCCCTGTCCCATCCATAAGCTAAAAAGGTTGAATGAATATATCAAATGAAATTTCAGTCTGGTCATGGATATTATTCCATGGGCAGAAAAAAGCTAAATTAATCAGATTATTTGCTCAGCACCAGTAATGTGCATACCCGCCTTCTTTACGTTGTAAATGAACTGTTTGTTGAAAAACACTGGTGAAAGCAGAGGGTTAAAGGTGGATATCTTCAGAATCCAAAGTAGATGTAACAAATATACTTCAACACTGCATTTCACTGCTGGGAAAGTGTGAAAATATTACATTTATTTCTCATTTCAAAAATGTGCTTTTTCTGCGGATCTAGGATAATGGAGGGAGGAAATGGAGCAGGAAACATTCAGTTAAATCCTGTGAATGTCAGGGCTGGGGTGGGGGAGGGGAGAACCCAAAGCTGAAAGGTAGCTCAAGATGAATTTAGCTGAGCTTCCATTAGAAGCATGGTGTGGGTCTGGACAGGTTTCCTGTAGTGTTTTGACTAGATCCTCTTGACAGTTGGCATGTTGTTCACATCTGTTCTTTTGTCACAATTCTAAGAGACAAACAACAGCAGGCAAGGTTAAAAGGTGACTTCCTGTGCTCCAGAGCAAAACTATCATTAGCAGCTGCTTCCCAGCTACCTGCCAGAAGTGATTTATAGAATCCGAGATGGGAGGGGTAAGGCCTCATTGGAGCCAGAGTGCTTTACTCTTTTGTAGTATTTATCCAAAAGTTACAAGATCCTTGAAAACAATGTTCTGGTGCCATTTGAAATGCATACGTATCTTCAGGCTTGTGTATTGCTTTTGAGTGTTTGTTGTAAAGTGGAGGTACTCAAAACTTGTCATGCATACAGGTCAGCTTTGTTAGCCATGTTAGAGATGTTGAAGCTGCCAAATGAACATTCCATTTACATTTCTCTTTAAGTGCTTTAAAGGGAAATATGGAAAATAGCTAAGGATATTTTTCCTAAAATCAGTCCAATTTGTCGAGGGACCAGATGGATCCATGCAAGTAACCGAGGCCTGAAAATTCCCATGGTTTTGTCCATAATATTTAGGTTTGGGCCCATGTCTATATTCTAGGGGAATAGAAAGTTGGGGTGCTTTGTTTTTTACATAGGAACAAGTGTTGGCAGTAGTTTAATGTTTGTGTTAGGAAAACAGGATAAATTGTGCACCAGCTACTTTAAATATATCATCAATCCTACATTCAGTGTTCAAAGCCAGAACTGAAAAATAAACTAATTTTTTTCCCACTTGATTCCCAGTGAGGCACACACATATAAGATATCTGTAGATATATTATTACAGTGATGGGTTATTCGTGTGCACCTTCAGATTTGTTGGGGGGCGGGGCGGCGGACCGAAGATTCACCTCTTTCATATAATTACACTCGAAACATTCAAACTCCATGGTGTACTTCAGGCTACGTTTATTGATAATGTTAGCATGCAAATAGTCAAAACTTAGCTGTGATCAGCATCCATTTAAGATGAATGGTGGAAGTTTATGTCTCGGGTTCTTCTGTTTCAACCTGTCTGGCAGTTCTCTGAACAAGATTGTGTTGATTTATGTACTAAAAGTAAGTTAGCTAAGTCTTTGGGTTTCCAAGGGCCAGGGCCGTTTTTCACTAGCTGTAGATGGCTATGCTTCGGGTTGTCTTTTGTAGTTGTTGATAGTCTCTAGAAGGCTATTTCTATGCCACTCTGTTGACCGTAACGTTGAATCTCATGTAATCCATAGTACAGTAAAAGCTGTTTTATCCAGCATGTTGGGGGAATGGGAGGAGCCAGTAAGTGAAAAATTCCGGTTAACTAAGAGGGAGTACATTTGGGTATTTGGGCTTCGGGGAGTGGGTTGGGGCACAGGAGAGGGTGCGGGGTGCCCGATCTGGGGGGCGCTTGCTTCAGGTGGCTCCCCGGAAGCAGCGACCTGTCCCGGCCACTCCTATGCAGAGGTGCAGCAGGCGGCTCCGCACACTGCCTCCACCAACAGGCGCCACCCTCGCAGCTTCCATTGGCCGTGGTTCCCAGCCAATGGGAGCTGCGGAGCTATGCTTGGGGTGGGGCAGGGGAAGCATGCGGAGCCACCTGCCTAGGAGTAGCTGGGACGGGTCGCCGCTTGAGGGGAGCCACCTGAGGTGAGCACCCCCCCCATCGGATCTGGAACCCCGCACCACCTCCTGCGCCGGACTGTAAACCAGTATTTCAGTGAAGATCAGAAATGCCGGTTTATAGAATTTTCTGGTTAATGAAGTGCCAGATAAAACAGCTTTTACTGTACTTGTGAAGCAGGAAAGCATTTGTATCGGATGATTGGCTACTCTGCCACCGTTTAATCCATCCGTTCACAATTTATGCTATTGCTCCAATAGTCAATGAGTGTTGTTGTCAACTTGTCCTCTTTTCTTTGGTTGCCCAAGTTAGTAAAAGAACTCAAACTTGAACTTTCCCTTTCCAGTATCTTTAAGAGGTTGTGGACTGTTTAATTTATAGCTCATCTCATCAGGGAGCTGGGATTTATGACGATGGAGTGAAGGGACCTTGTCAGGCCACAAAATTGTGTTTTGGTTAGGATTTTTCATTTATTTATTTGCTTACTGTTTAGTCCTTTAAAACTGAAAGAGAATGAAGGAAAAATTACCTTTGTTGAATGCACTAGTAGGATGTCCTCAGCATTCTCTTACGTGGCTCTTCAAGATGAAGATGCATTACTTCTCTTCTTAGTGTATTTATATATTTTATAAAACCATAACAACTTAAAAAACATACCTATGGTGAGATTTTCAAAAGTGCCCAGATGATATAAGAGCACAAAGTCACTTGAAAATCCCAACCATAATCTGTTCAGTCGAAGGACCTGTATATACTGGGGATATTTGTATCAATATAGCTACATGTATGTAAAACCCCAGTCTGGATGCAGTACTCTAGTGTAAAACAGAGTTGCGCCAGTGTAGCTTACTCCAGTTCGAGGTGTGTCTACGCTGACAGTTTAAATTACCAATGTAATTATATCACTGCAAAATCCCTAGTATAGATAGGCACCAAAGTCTGATTCTTCCAGTGGATACCACAGGATAATAGTGCTTTTGTATGCTTAGTTCTGTTCACTTCATGTAGTGGTAAATAATATGGCTGGAAGTAGGTGGAGGGGCTGGGGACGAGGGAATTAGGCCTATAATTATTTGATAAATTTTCCCTCCCTCATTGAAAGCCAAAGCCATACCTAAACAGAAAACAAAACACCCCAAAAGACTGCATAAATTAATGACTGGCTTGCAGGTAAAATGCATGTATTAAAGATGAAACCTTCATTTAGGTTCAACGGTATATAGTAGTATTACTTTAATTCCAGACTCTCACTAGAATCCATAAATGTTTTCCATATGTTTGCAAATAAATTTCACATGTCCCTGTATATTATAAATTTTCCTCTCAAGAGATGCAATCTGAGTAAGGCTAGCCATCCATTCTGTTTCCATTGGGGGAGCGCTGTCTTTCCAAGGATCTGGGATTGTTCTGTTTGCCTTCACTAATCCAGTCTACATGCAGACTGCCTTCCTCAATTAAATGTTCTTCAATTCGGAAGTATCACTTATACTTCAGGACACAATGTATTATGTGCTTCTGCAGCCACAGAATTTACAGCCGAATCCTCCATCCCTTGCTGGAGAATTATTTTTCAAAATCTAAGCTTTCACTTTTAAAAATTAAAATAAAAAAAAGGTTTTTCTCCCATATAATTATCAACTGAAAAACGAGAACGTTGTCCACTGAACGATGGAGTGGTGTCTTCCTGAGTCTGCAGAATGTGTGAAGGAATAGCTCTGAGCAGTGTAAACAGCCCATTGAAATAAATAGTGGTTGTTAATTCTGAAACCTGTTGACAATCATAGCAGAAACATTGGTCTGATCTGTGTATCATATAAATCCAAGTAGCCTTCCTGTGTGCCAGAAGTGGACCCAGTGGCAGAAAAACTCTCTAGCTTTCCCCTTGACAACTTCCTCAGTGTAGTTCTGTTTTATAAATACAAATATCGTTCTCTCTTTTCTCCCCCCTCCCACATTCAATTATTAATATGCCAATGTAAAATAGTTACTTTGGTATCAAATTCTAATACATGCTACAGTACTGACTATTTTAATATTTAATCAGAACTTCTCCGTTGAAATGAAACTGCTGAAGAATCTCCAATCTGCTACACCAGAGTGCTGCAGAATCTATAATCTAAAGAGGAAGGATGGTGATTATACTTACAGCCCTACCAAATTCATGGCCATGAAAAACGCGTCACGGACCATGAAATCTGGTCTTTTGTGTGCTTTTACAGATTTCACTGAGGAGACCAGCATTTCTCAAATTGTGGGTCCTGACCCAAAAGGGAGTTGAAGGAGGGGAGGGTCACAAGGTTATTTTAGAGGGGTCGCTGAATTGCCACCCTTACTTCTGTGCAGCTTTCAGAGCTGGGTGGCTGGAGAGCAGCGACTGATGCCTAAGGTCCCAACTCTGCATGCTGCAGCGCAGAAGTAAGGGTGGCAATGCTGTACCATGCCATCCTTCTGCACTGCTGCTGGTGGCAGCTCTGCCTTCAGAGCTGGGCTCCTGGCCAGCAGCTGCCACTTTCCAGCTGCCCGGCTCTGAAGGCAGTGCTGCCGCCAGCAGCTGCACAGAAGTAGGGGTAGCAGTACTGTAACCCTCCCTACAATAAACTTGCGACTTCTTTTTGGGTCAGGACCCCTACAATTACAACACCATAAAATTTCAGGTTTAAATAGCTGAGATCATGACATTTACTATTTTTAAAATCCTCTGACTGTGAAATTGACCAAAACGGACCGTGAATTTGGTAGAGCCCTAGTTATACTGCTAGCCTAGGACTCTGGACAGCTGGGTTCAATTCCCTGCTCCCATACAGACTTCTTGTGGGATTGTAGGCAAATCTTTGTGCCTTAGTTTCCCATATGTAAAATTGGGGTCAGAGTATTCTCCTATCTCAAAGGGGAGTTGTGAGGATAAATACATTTTAAGACTGTGAGGTTCTCAGATGCTACAGTGAAGGAGTGAGTTGGGGAACATACAAATACGTTAGATAGAATCCTTGAACTAGAACATAGGTCCAGCCTGCTGTGGAGTATTTTGGATCTTGCACTTAGTATACTGAACATTCAGTTGAGATAGCCCTAAAGTACGTATCGAAAATTATCCTTTTTTCTCTTGCATTTTCTCAATATGCATGTAGAATCACAAATTCCCATAGCCCGGGGATAAAATTGTGAGGTTGTTGGTGTTTGTCATGTGGTTTGCTGCTGCTAACAACCGTTTAGGTCTCAGACCCGATTACCTGCCATGTCATTACAGGTTATGTCAAATGTTAACACTGCAGGCTTTTTTTTTTTTTTTGGCATCTTATTGTTTTATAATTTAAAAAACAGATCTCGTCCCACTGCCTTTCCATGAAACCTTTCCCCTGTTTTCATCTCCCATGTGGGTCTCAAGTGCACTAAGGCTACCAGTATTAAGATTCATAAGATTTATGTAAGTTGAATATGCACTAAATCTGATTTTTCTTGCTAGCATGTCAGTTCACACTCAGATAGTTCTTGTAAAGAACCACTGCCATTTTTTTAAAGAGATAATACTTAGAAACTCATTAAAGAATTTGTTACTGGCCACAGGATATTTTTTTATGTTGTATTTAAATTTGGAATATACTTTACGTTGTTTTCTGACAAAAAAAAAAAAAAAAGTCTGTTTGTTCTGGGGGAAGGGACTCTCTGTGGACAATGTTGAAGGATGGTAGGATTCTTCCGTCTGCACCAACTCCTGCATTAGTTTGGACAGCAGCTTGAGCAGCAGCAACAGGTTGTGACTTCCCTTCACAGGGCTATGAGATAGTGGCAGAAAGGAAATGTGCTTCTTTACAGGGCAGTGCAAAGGCCAAGAGGACTAGATAGGTTCCACCGTCCAGCTTGACTCTTCTATAGGCTGGGCAGAGTTCAGGGAAAAGCCACAACAGTGAAATCAGGTGATATGTTGCCTATGTTCTTCCTGCTGCTTAGCAACCAACCGTAGCTGCTGCTCTTAGTTCCTGTTGCTGTTCTGTACGTAAGACCGTGGGCTCAGCACTCCCACCCACATCCTCTGAGGTCTGCTTTTGGGCTCGCATGCAAACCACAGCTGTTCCATTTGGGTCGAAAATACCAGCTGAGAAAAGTGAACCTGATCCCCTCCCCAAATCCTCATTCCAAAAAAAAAAAAAAACAACCTCTTTGCTTTATCAAAAGAAGAAAAATGAAAGACTTAGAAGTAGATAAGATTTTTTTGGTACTTAAGTATTTTGCATTAAACAAAACTTATTACTGTGCATCAGAACCCATTACTTGAATGCCAAACTTACACTGGCCAAATGTTCCTGTATCTTAGTACAACTCTCATCCTTCCTGCCTCATCACTTCTTCCAGATCTCTGTCTTCATTTGTTCCAGCAGACTGACCACTGAGTTTTACATCCTCATAATAAGTCTCATGTACAGTTGGGTGATGATTCTTTTCCTTCCATTGACGCTAAGATGTCTTGTGTTTTGACAGTGCCTCCTGGCATTACCTCTAATGGAATCATCCTGAATTGCATACTGTCAGGGTTCCTTCCCCATTCTGAACTCTAGGGCACAGATGTGGGGACTGCATGAAAACCCCCTAAGCTTATCTTTACCAGCTAAGGTTAAAACTTCCCCAAGGTACAAACTATTTTACCTTTTGCCCTTGGACTTTATTGCTGCCACCACCAAGCATCTAACAAATATATAACCGGGAAAGAGTCCGCTTGGAAACGTCTTCCCCCCTCCCCCCCCCCCCAAAATCCTCCCAAACTCTACACCCCCTTTCCTGGGGAAGGCTTGATGAAAATCCTCACCAATTTGCATAGGTGAACACAGACCCAAACCCTTGGATCTTAAGAACAATGAAAAAGCAATCGGGTTCTTAAAAGAAGAATTTTAATTAAAGAAACAGTAAAAGAATCATCTCTGTAAAATCAGGATGGTAAATACCTTACAGGGTATTTAGATTCAAAACATAGAGAATCCCTCTAGGCAAAACCTTAAGTTACAAAAAGACACACAAACAGGAATTTACATCCCATTCAGCACAGCTTATTTTCTCCGCCATTTAAAGAAAACAGAATCTAACGCATATCTAGCTAGATTACTTACTAAATTCTAAGACTCAATTCCTGTTCTGTCCCCGGCAAAAGCATCACACAGACAGAGAGAGCCTTTGTTTCTACCCCGCCCCCCCAGCTTTTGAAAGTATCTTGTCTCCTCATTGGTCATTTTTGGTCAGGTGCCAGCGAGGTTATCCTAGCTTCTTAACCCTTTACAGGTGAAAGGGTTTTTCCTCTGGCCAGGAGGGATTTTAAAGGAGTTTACTCTTCCCTTTATATTTATGATACATACCCTGTGGCAAAGAGATATGAGAGAATATTGAGATGTGTGGGGTAGATGAATAAGTGTGGAATATACAGAATTTATGACTTGATTTTTCTTGTTCTCCTCTATCTTGGGGATTATAGTGGATTACATGCTGAATATGACCCAATAATATGGAGTATTTGCATAAAAAGCTAATATAGAGTGTATTATCAACAAGAGTATCATATATAAGACACGGGAGATAATTGTTCTGCTCTGCTCAGAGAGTAGAGGACCTGTGAGGAAAAGATTTTTGTTTTTTGGGTTTTTTTAAAGGCATGTTGAACCTTGAGAAAAGAAGACTGAGAGGACCTTCTAACAGTTATCAAATATATTAAGGGCTGTAATAAAGAGGCCAATGTTCAGTTGTTCTCCATGTCCACTGAGGAAGGACTGGAAAAATCGTTTTTGATCTGCAGCAAGGGAAATTTAGATTAGATATTAGAGAAAAATCTTTTTAAGCTGGTAAAGTACTGAAATAGGTTACCAAGGGAGGTTGTGGAATACCTGTCACTGGAGGCTTTTAAGACCACCTTAGACAAACACCTATTAGGGATGGTCTATGTATACTGGACCTTGCCTCACCATGGGAGAGGTGGACTATCTGACCTTCTGAGGCTTCATCTAGCTCTGTGTTTATATGATTCTTTTCTTTTCTCAGATTAATTATGCTACTAACTAGTCCTGGGCAATCAACAGGGAACCTCCACTAGTTGGAAAGATTTTTGCTATAAGAAGTCACTTCAAAAATTAAATCCCTTGCTAAGTGTGGGACCTTCTCTCATTCACGTCCGTGTCATGTTAAGGCATGGTTCTGCCTTGTCCACAGTGTTTTGGTTTTTTTAGTAGATAGGTTGAAAAAAGCAACATTAAAATTAAACTTGCTGCCAGTACAATCAAGTTATGATTTCTTCTGAAGCATTTGATACTGGGCTAGACAGATGATTGGTATGAGCTGAGATGGCAATTCCTGTGTTCCTAAACTGATTAAATTACAAGAATAATCATATAGTTCCGGCTATAAAGTATCTATATTCCATTGCAGTTTGTAGATTAGAGAGGATCAGTCATAAAATCTACTGTGGTGAAAGTTGCATAGATATGTAGTGCATAAAACGGATTCATTCTAACATATTTAACTGATCTCCCCCTCCCCAATTTATTTACATGTAGCAAGCTCAATCCTTGGGGGAAATGGTTGCAAGGTAGAGGTTTTTTAAAATGTGACTAAGATTTAGTTACTTTAAAAAAAAAAACACTTTTTTTTTTTTTTTTTAAAGCAACCAAATTAATATCACTGGAGAGTGAAGCTGGATTTTGTTCCAAGAGTATAGGAAAATGGAATTGGTAACACTGAAATGTTCTGAATCGCACATCCTCTGTTGTATGAGTTTAAGGCCTTAAAACAAAAACTTCCATCCCTTTTCACCAAATCACCCTGCCATTTCACTATCTGTGAATTTCACCACACAGTTCGGAAAATGTTTTAGGGAACAGGTGAAGTGAAAAGTATTCTCCAAACATCTCAAAGTGCTTGACAAAGCACTTACATACCAGTGCTTCAGTAACTTTATGTGGGCAGAATGGTCTCTGCAGTACCGTGTTGTTAAACAAACATAAACTACTAAAAAAATAAAGGGAAAGCAGCATTTTTCTTCTGCATAGTAAAGTTTCAAAGCTGTATTAAATCAGTGTTCAGTTGTAAACTTTTGAAAGAACCACCATAATGTTTTGTTCAGAGTTAAGAACAATCTCCATTCCCAAGGTGTTCGTAACTCTGAGATTCTACTGTATGTGTAAAGAGGCACAGATGCATTTGTTTTCAATGCTGAATTTTTAAGCAAATCTGTAAATAATATCTACAGTCTACACACACTTTCTAGTAATGGATTCTGCTAACATGCAGTTTTTCTATAATTCATAATAGTTGTTAGTTGTGCTAAACTACTTTTCCTTTACCTAAAAGAAGCAATTTCTGTTGCCTCTAGTTCCTTTCTCTAAAAACAGTTTTATAGTGCGTTTCCTGGCTCTCTATCTTCCCATATACATATGTAGTCAGGTTTGCAGTGGGACAGTGATATATCCTGTAGGAAATTGAAAAGTGGTCTCTTGCAGTGATGTAAGTTTCCTTACGGTTGTATCTTGCCAAAACATGTAAGCTTTGTAATAAGATGTGCCAGTTGGGCATCACTTTATATTGTTTTCCTTTTTTTTTTTTATTTAACTGCCAGTGTGCGAATTTGGGGGGGCAGTTTTTTAATGAGGAACGTCCTGCCAGCCCCATGAGCCTAGCGCTTCAGGTTAACTGACTATGGCAACACTATTTAATATGACGATTGTTTTAGTTTTGTGCATTATATTTAATTGCTTTATTATATATAATTGTAATTGGAAGCAATCAGGTATTCTTCAGAATACCAAGAACCACCACATGCATAATGCTCCTATATCTGAGATTTCTAACCTGATAAAATTAATAAAAGAAAAATGCATCCTCCTTCAGATCATAAAGTACGTAGTTTGGGCTGTGCTGCGAATGCTGCTGGAGATCAAAATGAATTGAACAGTCGCCATTTTCAAAGTTGTTGTCTCTCGCATAGGTGAATAAATTTGTGTTCTGAATGAATGTATTGTAGCAAAGTCACACTTCGATATATCACTTGAAAGTGTCTCGGTTTCTCTAGTTTGGAAAAATAATTTTGTAAGTGCAAATGTCTGTATTGAAATGACCCTACTTAATTCTGAGATCTAGCCTCAAAACACTTTTGTGTTAGTTTTAACACCTCTCTCCATGCAAACCAAGCAGTGGGAAAGGGTATTTCCAGCTTGTCTTAGTTTTGTTTTTCTTTTGCCACAGTTGTGGTTTTAACACTCTTGAACTCAACCACTGACAATTGAAAAGAGCATGCACTCACACAGTCGAGCTTCACACTTGATTTGTCACAAGGTGATCCTGAATGATGTTTGTTGAAAGTGGGACTTTGATTTTGAAAACTGCAGTAGCTAAAACTTTATGAAGATGTACAAACTCTGACGCCCGAAGCCTCCAGTTACACTGACAGGCAAGTTTCTGAGGTGGGTGGAAATGTGGTTGGAGAAGGGGGCAACTTAGCTGTCTCCAGTCACTTTCAGTTCACTTTGTGCTGCATAAGCACTACAAGCGAACTTGGCAGACTGGAGAATCCGACTTTGTAACTCTATCCAATCTGTCTCTGCTATTTAAAATTACCCAGGTGACCTGTGCACTATATAGACAGACAGTATAGTTAAGGGTGGCAGTCCAAATCTCTCTGACCTTGTTGGTTTGATTAAATAATTGTAGGTCTGATTTTAAGCACGGGGTTTTTGGAATGGAGAAGAGGAGGTTGTGTAGAAGCTTTCTATTTTTATAGTAGGTGTGAGAGAATGAGGCGGACATCATGTATCTGCTTAGAAGATTACATCATGTCTAACAGCACGCTGAGTTTGTTTAGATTTAGCCTTTGGCTTTGTCTAAAATAAGATTTTTTTTTTTAAAAGGTGTATTTTAAAAATGTGTTAGCTAACACATTTTAACACTGTTGTAAGCAGGACAAGTTTTGTTTTAGCATGTGCTATTGGTCAAGGTGAACCCTAGGCACCCCTTGGGGTTCACCTCAACCAACTGACACACATACAACGTGTCCTGGATACTCTAGTGCAGTGGTGCTCAAACTTTTCCTGCCACACCCCCCGTTACCAATAATGGAATCTGTCCACGCTCCCCCTCTGTTACAGCACAGTTGGCTCAGCAGAGGAGGTTGGGCTGATGGCGGAGCTGGAGGCAGAACTGGGGATAAGGGAGGAGCTGGGCTGTGGGGGAATGAGGGCAGAGCTGGGCTGGGGGCAAAGCAGGGGGCAGAGTGGAGCTGTGGCTGGGACCGGAGCTGGACTGGGCTAGGGGCAGAGTAGGGGGCGGGGCAAAGTGAGGCTGGGTGGCCCTCCCTCTTTGCCTTCAGTAGGGGCTGGCCCAGGCTCCGCCGTGCACCCCCACCCAAAAGTCCCTCTCCGTCCCCCTAGGGGATGCACCCCACAGTTTGGGGACCACTGCTCTAGTGAATTAAAACATGTTGGCCAACACATTTCTGAAATACATCTTTTTATCCTAGTTTAGACAAGCCCTTTGTGTGTTGTTGCTAAAATGTATGTGGATCACAGCTGGTTAAAGTAATAAATCCCATTGTTTTGTTTTGTTTGGGTGGGAAGGTATGGGGGAGGATGTGGGGGAGGAGAGAACTTTATTTGTAAAATAATTTGTATATAGTTAAATCACTAGACTAGGTTACCTAAGGAGGCTGTGAAAACTCCCATCACTGGAGATTTTTAAGAACAGGTTAGACCAACATCAGTCAGGGATGGACTAGATGTCCTCTTGGTGTCCCTTCAGGAAATTCTGTATACTTGTGTGGACCGTGGCTCAGCAATTGGTCAGAAATTATAGTCTTTTGCCCTCCTTAAATCCTGCTGAAGTTACCCAGAAGAGTCTATATGATCAGTATGCATTCTGAAATAAATATATTAGGTGAGTGAGAGTAGAGTAATAGTAACATAGCCAGTCTGGTTTCAGAGTAGCAGCCGTGTTAGTCTGTATCCGCAAAAAGAAAAGGAGTACTTGTGGCACCTTAGAGACTAACAAATTTATTTGAGCATAAGCTTTTGTGAGCTACAGCTCACTTCATCGGATGCATTCAGTGGAAGTAACAGGAATGATAATAGCTCTACATGTAAGATAGGGTTTATCTGATTCTACCCTCCAGTCAGGATTCTTTTTAATCTATGAAAAAAGAAAAGGAGTACTTGTGGCACCTTAGAGACTAACAAATTTATTTGAGCATAAGCTTTCGTGAGCTACAGCTCACGATGAAGTGAGCTGTAGCTCATGAAAGCTTATGCTCAAATAAATTTGTTAGTCTCTAAGGTGCCACAAGTCCTCCTCTTCTTTTTGCAAATACAGACTAACACGGCTGCTACTCTGAAACCTTTTTAATCTATGGACACAGCTCTTTACACTAATATCTAAACTGTAAAATACACACGTGTTTTGTTGTCTTTTGGCTCTTAAGATACTAGAAAATTTCACAAGTAGTAAAGGCTGAACATTTCTGTTATGTATTACATATAACTAAGGAAGAAGTCCATAATCAATAAGAAGATAGATTCGTAAATGGTGAGCCATTCTTCTGATATGTTAAAACAGACGTCATTAGTTTCCTTGGCTCTGGGGCACGTATTTAGAATTAAGAGAGCTAACAATCCGCGCAGAGGAGCAGCCAGAAATTTCTGTTTCTTGCTCATCATTCAGTTCTGCCTTCTGCTCTTGAAGGTGACACACTGAGCTGGCCAAACTTAGCATGTAAACATGGTCTGAAAGAGAGGCAGCCTTGGCAGCCTGACAAGGAGATGATTGACAACTTCCTGTTACCACAGTAAAAAGGATTAGGGAATTGCCTTTCAGTGTATAACACAACAATGTTAGTGAAGCCTGAGGAGAATGCTGGAGGGAAGTGGAATCTGGAATTAGTGGATGAAGCTGTGCCTGGCCACGGCATCCTGGCCTCTGTAATTTAAAGTGGGGGGAGGGGAATTTGCCTCCTGGTGCTAGCTTGGACCATCTGTCTTAGTGATGACAGGAAGAGGGTTGATTCAGAACCACAGGGCAAATGACGGTCTAACCACCACTCTTCAGGAGAGAGGCTATAATTTCCACATGCTCTTTTAAACATAGACAAATCTGGTTTGATTCCCATTGTCTCTAGTAACTTGAAGAAAACAAGCAGAGGCTTCAGTCTACGTGGAAATGCACACATGAGAGTTGTTAAATCAACTATAATTTGGTTTTATTCTCTTAAATGTTGCAGAAAGTTCTCAAAGGAGAAGGAAAATCTCTTTGCGACATTTTAATAAAACTAAACAATGAATGTGTTTTGATGAGTCAGCAACCAAACAAAAAAAATGTAAAACCTAGAGCAATTTCTTTTAGTGGCAAACACTTCCATTCAATCCTCTTCTTCTTTTAGTGTGGTTCGCTAATGTAATATTTCATGGTAATCAACTTTTTCTATAGACACGTATTGCTAATAGATGGAGAGGAAGAATACGTGTCATCGGCTATCTGAGTGTGGGGGACTGAAAATTTAACTCTGCATAGTGTAGAAATCCATTGTAAACGATGCATCTAATAACCCTCCTCCCTCATCTACCTGCTTCATGAGATTTGTCAAGGGCCTGATTTCCCTGCATCTTGTAAATGTTTTATGAAAATCAAATCAGAAGTGATTATAAGTAGGCAGTTACTTCATCCTCCTCTGCTTATTTCTGCAAAAAGATAAGTTAGTAATAAATAAATACTACTGCCTTTTTAAACAAAGCTTGACATATTTGCAAGGCACGCAATGAGAGTATTTAAAAAGTTTGCATCAGCTGTTGAGTTCTATTTTGGTGATGGATTCCAGCTAAAATAATGTGGATAGTTATAATTAAATAAATGACCCCCTTATTGACTTAAAGTATCAGTTCAGTCTGCTGAACTCTGTGCAGCTGAATGCATGTTTTTTTTAAAAAAAGTTTTATAAAGAGCAAATCCTTTAACGTGGGGGTGGATGCACAATTTTTTAGCTCAGCTAACTTTGTTTTGTTAAGGTTTTTTAATTCCAGTTTTTCTTGGAATGACAGTTGCCATCAAATAGCCAGTTTTGTAGAATTATCTCATGTTCTATGCTCCTACCAGCAGATGGACACAGAACAGAGTTACTCATTCTCTGTGCGAGTGTACACACCCACTAGTGCTCTTTTCCCCATTAATTCCTCTTGCCTTGGTAGTGTTTATACAGATTTCTGAAAGATAAGCCTGTAAGTAACATTGGGTGTTTAGTCACCTGAATAGGCCTGACCTACCATCAGCTCTAAAAGGGGTGTCTTTGCTAATCTTGAAGCAGATCTCTGTAAATGAGACCGTGCAGACTCGGCACTTGATTCTATAGACTGTCATAAGCTGTCACCAGAATGCTCTTTTGAGTCCTGAAAAAATTAATTACTGAAAGTACTTGCTTGTGCACTTACTAATATACTAACGATGCAGTGTGGCAACACTACAAAGCTTGTTACCATGCAGTAAGTACCCTCTCCTCACAAGGGGAGGCTCTCCATCTTTGCACAGAGGATTAAGTTAAACAACCACCAAAGATTTTGAAGAGGAAAAGGGTGTGATTTTTAAGATACATGACTATGTCCATGTTCCCAGTGAAATGATCTAGTTAATCTCACTAAAAAGAAATCTATTAAGGCAGAGGCAAGGCACAAAGAGAAGGAAACTGGAGATGCCCAAATAACGAAAGAATCTCCGGAGTCTCATAAACAGAACTTGTAGGCTGAAAGAACATTCTTTTCTGTCTAGGTTGTCGTACCGCACTCATCACTGTAACATGGGATAGCTTTAGCCATTGCTGTCAGCATAACATCCCATATAACTGAATAACATCCCATATAACTTTTTTCACTACTCCTTTTATATCAACTTCTTGAAAGTTAAAAAGTGAGACCTTTCCTTGCCAAATGTATCCAGGATATGAGAACGTACAACAAACAAGATGATTATAGATTGGTGGTTTTAATCCACAAATTTCTTACTTTAAAATTTGTTGATATTAAAACTTTTCTGTTTTGAAAACTCTATTCTGTCCTCTTCTTTTAAGAGACATGTCTGACACCTTGTATCACTGACAATTAGTCAAGAGTATTTAAAGAACACAGAAAAACTCAGAGCTTTTACTCTATGCACATTGCTCATGCGCCTGATTCTCATATATACTAAGTCCCCTTCTACCACGCTGGTAGTGTGAGGGAGTCTTAATCAAGCCTTGTACAACATAAGAGAGAACTTAATAATGCCAGAAGCAGACTAAGATGCAGTTTAATAAGAAGATTTTGTGCACAGAATCCATGTAAACGTTGCATTAAGTTATGCTGATTTAACACAGCACAGTCATGGGAGTAATTTTGCCACTATATGTTACCACTCCAACAAACAAAAAAGTAACATTAAAACTAACTTGCAAAACTTGTATTTTGCTATTTGTATAAATAGTGACTAGGAAACTGTCCAGTCATTTAAGAAACTGTAGTCCTTTTCCTGTTTCAGAAAATCCTAACCCATGCTTACTGTAACCACAGTTATCTGTGTACACTCAAATCTTCTCTGAACTCCATGGAAAGACAATCTCACATTTGCTTCAGGCTTCTGTATATTACCACAGTTGTGTAGTGATATTTTTTAAATGTACAACCTTTTTCTTAAATCTGTCCTTACACAGCATCTCTTTCAGGGTTATACAATAACCATTTACCTTACAAGTTCTTGGCAAAAATGTGTTCTTTGACTAGTTTTGGTTTTTTGTCACTTAAATTTGCCTGTGTTCACAAGAAATCATTTTATAATTTTAATTTTTTTTTAATTTTTTAATTGATATGCACATATCAATCTCCCCTCTGTATTTTCCACCAAATGCATCCGATGAAGTGAGCTGTAGCTCACGAAAGCTTATGCTCTAATAAATTTGTTAGTCTCTAAGCTGCCACAAGTACTCCTTTTCTTTTAACAAATACAATGTTAGATGTGACTTGAAAATCTGATTCTGCAAAATATTTCTTGGTTGGTGGGGGTTATGTCTGTAAGATCTCATTGATGAGGGAGGAACTGGTGTGTTATGACACAAGAAGAAAATATTTTCTTCTCCCCTCACTTCTACCAAAATCAAAAGTGCAAAGGCACTTGTCTTTTCCTGAGAGCTTCATCCCAAATTGGGGACTTGCTCTTATAAGATTTAACTGAAGGAATCTTGGGAGAATGACATCTCATGAATTCATTGGAAAGATGGTTGCACCCCGATTGTGCTATTGAAATTGTGCACAAACTACACACATTAAAATAGTGTAAACCAGAGGGATTGTCTGCAGAGAAACTGCAGACACAAACTTAACCCAATACTTGTCTGATCATTTATTTTATGTGCCCAGGTATTGTGGTTTTTCTTCCATGGTGTTGCCATTTCAATTTTTTTTTCCCCCAATGATCCAACTGGATAAAGAGAGTCATAGAAGAAATAGTAGCTTGTGCTACTCTCCTTAAATTAGTACATCTGACTATAGTAAATACACAAAGGGGTAGATTCCACATAGGAGATCCTCACAGATGTGTAGGTAGTTGGAGGAAGCTGTCAATCAAGAGAACTTGGCATCTCCTGACCTGTTAGGTCTTTGTCTCTCCTCACCAGCCCTACTGTAAACAGCCTCTCCCTTGGAGAGCAGGATACGTTGTCCTAATGATTGATCACTATTGCTCCTGTTTGGGAATGAAGACCAGTTGGCTCTGCAGCTCTCCACAGGCCTCAAAATTACTCTCTCTAGAGGATGTTAGCTGAGCAGTCATCCTTCTTCACCCTGCTTTGCACCCATTTTTTTGTGTGTTATCCTGCAGTGACGGTCTTTTCTGACACTTTAAGACACTTGCATCAGTACAAGTTCAAACACATGCAAAACTATAACTCCCTTGACCGACCACACACACACACTCTGAAGCCTCAAAGAGTGGCTCCTCTCCAAAACACCACTGCTGCTGGTGGGAGGAGAAGTCCCCCCATCCCTGTGGATACTTGGAGGTTGGTGGGAAGAGGAATAACTTGCTTAAGAAAAGGAATGATTAGTTTTGCTCATCCTTCCCCACGTGAAAAGGGAAGTTGGGGAAAGATGTTGGACTGTCTCCATGCATCTTCCTGCTGTCTGAGAATTGTGGTGGCTGGTGGGGCTCTGGGACACTTCAGCGACAAGCGTGAGATGGGCAGAGAGAAGGGGATGTGAGAGAGTGGTTCTGTCTCCACCCACATTCCAAACCAAACATAGTTGATTCAGCAGATGGGATTGCATAGCACAGGGAAGTGAGCAAAGCAATGTGAAGCAACACAGAGAATTGGTCAGCTAGTGATGTTTTATGCTTTAAAAAAATAAAAAGGCTTATTGTATCATTCAAGAATCATTCTTGACAGTACACTTTTTAGTGCCCTATTCAGTCCACTTTTAAAAATCCCAAGTGATAAGGCTTTCATTACATCCCTTGAGCAACTGACTTCTGACACTGCCTCGTATTGCATTGCTTCATATTTTCAGCATGAATCTTTCATATTTCTTTATATAGTCATCCTGTATATTGCATAACAAATGGTGAAACTATTCTGAAAAGCCAGCAGAGGCAAGGTGACCAGTCCAGTTTTGTCACTGTTGAGAAGTAGTCTTTTCACATCTTGTGATCGGTGCTTATCTCAGGATATTACTCAAACACCTGATTAGCCATTCTTGAGCAACAAACACATTTAGTGAGAAATGGACTGTAGTAAATGATTAACACACTGTTCTTCACTAATGACACATATTGACTAGGCTTTTAAAATTGTAAATGATGGAGTCATTTTAAAAAAGGAACGTCTCCAATTCCGAGAAGGAAATGTAAGTTAAGCATTTTTTTTTAAGTAAACCTACTGCAGTGTTATAACAGAGATCTTTTCACACTCAAACTGGATAATTTGTATTTTCTTTCCCAGCAACCGTATCTGACACATTATACGCACACTCCTTTTATAAATGTGTGTAACTCACATTTTCACTTACCCCTGTATTTAATAATTGTGCTGGGTGACTTCAGCGTCCATGTGGATAACAAGCCTGAAATAGCCTGGGATTTCTTGGTCACCAATGATTGTGATGGGATTGTGTCATGGGGTTAGCAGTTCAACTTCTTCAGCAGTCCTAGTGTTTGAGAGGAGTGGAGGTAGGGGAGTACTGGTATGTATACTCATGTTGTGGACAGAGTGTTGCCTCCTTCAATTTCAGGTTTGACGGTCTACCTTCATGAACTAATGGAACTGAACTTGTTTTAGATGGCTCTGAGGAAGAATATTGTTCCTCCTACAGACCTCTCTAGCGATGGTTTGGAATGGTGTAGCGCGCTTTTCTGCCACTTTCTGTGAAATGGCCCCAGAGGCACACATTTCTCTAAACGCATCCCCAAGAAGCGTACTGGTGACATGCAGTGACTGAAGTGAGAGGGAAGACTGCTAGCGCACAGACAACAGAAATCCCAGTTCATACATCAGTTGCAGCATAAAATGCTTTTTAAAATCATATGCCATGGCATCATGGGAGGCAAAAAAAATGGTGATGGGCTGTATACTAATTAACAACTTCATACTCTTGTTGGCCGTGGATTGTTATCCTGCAGGGATTTTTCTCTGACACTTCAAGACACCTGCATCAATACAACTCCAGGCTTATGCAACAGTACAGCATTTCTCATTGGTATCTAGGCAATGTTTGTGACTTCTCTTGCCATCCGTTCCTTCCACACTCCCGATGCTTCTTGGCAGGGGTGCCAAC
The DNA here is from genome assembly GCF_009764565.3 of Dermochelys coriacea. NCBI lineage: Eukaryota > Metazoa > Chordata > Testudines > Dermochelyidae > Dermochelys > Dermochelys coriacea. The sequence continues at coordinate 195,011,982 of NC_050070.1, forward strand.
AGGTGCAATGAGGTGTACTGGCACTTCTGCCAGTTTCAGTGCTGATACAATGAAGGATTTCATGCAAGTGGAAGAGAACTTGTTAAATAAATCACTCTGGATTATATATGGTACAGGTGAAAAGTTGGACCCCAGTTTCTGAAACAGGTTCAATGGATGGTCTGAATCGATGTGGTGGGCATATTGTTTGCATATCAGATTCAGAATTCTCAATCAAATTGCACATGAAGTTATTTGTTATATCCTCAAATCTATGATCAAATAGAAATGCTGGTTAAGACCCCTCGGAATTTCTCTTGCGGGAAACATAACCTTAATATGAAGCTGCAGGTCTTGTGATATATCTTGATGGCAATACATGATGTATCACCCATTTGTTGAGATACTCATTGAAACGCAGTGATGCAGTAGTATCAGACCCAAAAAACTTCAAGATTCTAGGCAAGATCTGGGCTAGAAGAACACTGGACGTATCTTTTGAAAATTAAAGAATATCCACTGAATTTTGAGATTGGTGAGAACTTTAAAAAAACAGCTTAAAAAGTTGATCATTTTATGTAAGTAGTTTGTTACCCATTAGAGTTAGGCAAATGCTTAAAGAACTGCAAAGAAGGTTCCAGTTGACTTTTTTTAAACCTGCAAAAGACCATTACTAAATCTTCTGCAGCCTGACTATCTAGTCTGTGTGCATAAATCAATTAGTCACCCCTAACATTGTCTGAATACATCCTATTTAAATTCCTTTAAATGATGCAATCAGCTAATTTTTGCCATCCAGAAGGAGTTATAGCATGAACATCCTGCTTTCTAATGTACATTACAACAAATAACATACCAGGCAAATAGAAATTGTGTTCTCTCACCAAGCACTCCTAGGCTATGGCATATTGTATTTTCTGTCTGTGGTAGCAACTTCTATGACCTACATATAGATCCGTCTGCTTTTTTCTAGAATTTAGGGGCAGATTACATGTATAATGGTGTCTGCTTTTGTGTGTTGTCAATATTGCAGATATCTGAGTTGCTCCATGTATCTCAAAACTATATGCAATAATATATGGCTGTATGAATTAAGTATCTTTTCCTTCTCTTTTAAAATAGAATGCTACAGACAGCTCTTCTAATTCTTCTCAAAAAAGGGAACAGCCTCTGCGGATACTAGCCTCTCCCACACCCTGCGAACATCGCAGAATTTGCACTCATGGTCACATTCATGACCAGTATAGCTCTGACCACTACCAACTAGAACAAGTGAGCTTCTTATTAATTGCTGCTTACTTAAAGGGATACTGTGAGAAAGTTCAAGTATCAAGTTCTTAAATAGTCTGATATTAAGAGACTTACGAATTTTGTTTTTAAAAGTTTTCAGTGAAGAGGTGGTTGGGTTTTTAAAAAAAATTGGAATTTGAACATTCACCTGTGCTGTCTGCAACAGACAACTGCAGCATTGAGCTGGCATGTGGATTCTTAACCTGGGGCTCTGTCCCTGTGGTGATTACAAATATGTGCGGGGGGGCGGGGGGCATAGTGAGCAGCATGCCTTTCCTTATGTCTAGATGGGATGCAGGTTCTGAAGCTATTTTCTGTTGCAACGTAGGGTCACAGCGTGTAAAAGGTTGTTACCACCATGCTAGTGCAGAAAGTAAGGCACAGTATAAAGTGAAAGTGGTTTGTCTATTTTGTTAATCACAGTTAGTAGCATACAAAAAAAATTAAGTTAATTTTATCATTTTAATAATGTGTGAGATCGATTAATTTTAAAAAAAAACTAAGAAAACACTGATTAAAATTTATTTCCCAAATGCACTACTGATGCTTAGTAGCACTTGATCAAAAATATCAAAAGTCTCTGCCAATTCTTGATAGAAAAATTAACTGTTTGCCTTTTCTCCAGCAGTCAATACAAAGGTCCTATCGACACGTCAGCTTTCCTGATGATGATGAGGAGATAGTGCGCATTAACCCTCGGGAAAAGATTTGGATGACAGGTTATGAGGACTACCGCCATGCCCCGTCGCGAGGGAAGTACATCGACGCTGATGATGTGGACTCATACGTACGTTTTGCCAAAAGTGATGCCTCAAAACACGATTACAATTATCCTTACGTAGACAGCTCAGACTTTGACCCGGGTGAAGATATAAAGAGTGCTGCGATAAAGACTCAGCCTGTCAAGTTCAAACCAAGACGGAAGGAAGATGGAGAGAGATCGCGGTGCGTGTATTGCAGGGACATATTCAATCATGAGGAAAACAGGCGGGGTCAGTGTCAGGACGCACCAGACCGTGTCAGAAGTTGCATCCGTCGAGTCAGCTGTATGTGGTGTGCGGACAGTATGCTGTATCACTGTATGTCTGATCCAGAAGGAGACTATACAGACCCTTGTTCTTGTGACACCAGTGATGAAAAGTTTTGCCTCCGGTGGATGGCCCTTATCGCCTTGTCTTTCTTTGCCCCATGTATGTGCTGTTACTTGCCCCTTCGGGCTTGTTACCACTGTGGGGTTATGTGCAGGTGCTGTGGTGGGAAACACAAAGCAGCTGGATGATGACACACAAGTTTAAATTGTGTTGTGCTTTCCCTGTAGTTAAGGAGCACGTTGGTTTGGAGCATTCAAATCCTTTATATTTTGATGCAGCCTGTGTGCCCAACAGAGTCCAGAAACCACTTGGATCATTTATGTTTGGTTTTTCATGGGCCACTCTGCACTGATTTGCTCTTCAAGTGTTCTAACAAACTAACCTACAGCATAGACTTTTGTATTATTAATCTGTAATCGAACAGAATGTTGTGTACATGTTTATATTTTTTCAGTTAAAAGGACTCTGAGATATGAACTGTGGATGATGGTGGATTTTAGAACATCTCTAATATGGATCTGTCTTGCCGTAGCTTGCCTTGAGCAGTATCATCTACACCTAGCAAGCATTGGCACTTTGAGAAATGTAGTGTAATGGAATGAAATCCCACCCAGAAAGTATTTTAACCTGCAATCAGTTATTGTATGTATAGAAGGTGTTCTAGTAACAAACTTGTACCACAACACAGTATTGCTGTCACTGTTTGTTTTTTAAAGCCAAAATATTCATGTAAACTGCAGTTTCTCATTAGAATCCATAATTATTTCTTTTGGCAAACATCTTAAATTATTTCTCTGATGTTAAATTTCAAATATTAAGTGAATGTAGGAAATGAGCCTTAATTTCAGTTAACTTTTGAGAATCCGAAAGTCCTCCAAACTCCATTCATTTCAAATCAATACTTGAAAGGGAAATTTAAATTTAGGCTTTTTTCTTAAATAATTTTGCAAATAAAACTTTAGTTTTGGAATTCTACATAATGGGAAGGAGCTTTTCATTACCCTGCTATGTCTTTATTTGAGAATAAAACACTAATATTTCAGTTGAATAAAAATTCTTCTTGTTGTTATGCAAAGAATTAACAAGATAGCCAGTGCAACCACAAAAGTAGTAGCATAATCCATTGTCATTTTGAGAAACATTGAACAAGTGGTGGATTATGCAGAAAAAATATATTTTTAAATTAAATTTTGTTCTATAGAATAAATACATGTGCATGAGAATTTTACATTCACAATGAAATCCACATGTTAGAGTAACTCAGAATATGTATTTAAAATAAAAAGCCTACATATAACTACTGCTCCCGTTTCCTGACTAAGGACCTGACCCTGTAAATGTTTATGCATGTGCTACTTTTATACATGTGAGTAGTCCCGTTGACTTTAGAAGCACTTACTCATATGTGTAAAGTTCATCATATGAGTAAGTGTTTGTGCGATTAGGGCCTAAGTATCTCCTACACCCTTCTCCTCCCAGCTCACCACCCAGATACTGAAAGTGGATCCAGAGGGTTGTGTTATGCATACAGCAAGATGAGAATACTTTAAAAAAAAAAATGTTACTGTCATGTCTTGTGTACAAGGCTTGTAATTAACTGGGAAAAGAGTATTTTTCTAATATATTACAAGGAATAGCCAAATAATTTTTATTAAAAAAAAAAATAAAAAAGATTTAGATCAGTTAGCTATAACTAGCATAGTACAATCTGAATATTTTGAGGCAGCTAGGGATTGGCTTGTCAAAGCTGGCACTGCTGTTCCTGCCATAATTTTTTTCTGCAGTAAATTGCCAGTGGATGCATGCCCCTTCCCTCCCTCTTATTGCACATTGACATCAGTCTTAAAGGAAAGGAACTTTTTATTTTTGCCAAATAGATTTAAGAAATGCTTGCCATTCTTTCAAGTTGGAATGTTTCTCTGAGAGTTAATCACAGCTTTTTGTAAACCATCCGTTAATTATGCAACGTGCTTATAGACTGTAGAGTTTGGTAAACTTAATTTGCAGCAGTTGCTGGGTTTAGGTTCAAAAAAATGGAATGATAGTAGAAAGGGATGGATTTTTGCTCTTGGTGTAATGTGTCTGGGTTCACCGAATGGAATATAAATATTTCGTGCCTGATCGCAAATGACAAATCTCTCAATGATGTCTAGTAAACATCAAGCCAGCCTCATATAAACAAACATCTGTAAGGTCTTGCCTCTACAAAGCACAACACTACGAAGAGATCTTACAGTTTTTTGTCAAGTCTCTGTTAAGTGCCCCTATTTATTTAACTAAATCAGACATACTCCAAGCCTTTATGTATGTCTTCTTTTTAAAAATCCCTCTTCCTTAGCCCTCTTGGTTTTTGTAATACTTGTAGATCTTGTTACACATTTTCTTTGGATTGTGAAGGCAATGGTGTAAGGGCACAAGGGTAGAAAATGGAGGCGTTCTTTGTAAATATTTCTCATTGGTCTCCACACTGCAGCTGAACAGTGTGTAGTGTTTTCCCAGTCAGCTTTGCAATACTGACATCAATCACTTGAGAGACATTCTTCAGATTTTATTTTTGTATCTGTGGTAACAAAACATTAACCAAATTTTTTTTCGGTTGTGAAGAGGTTTTTTTCAAGCTATTGCTCACATTAACAAATGAAAGTGCCTGAAGCCTACATCCATAATGTATCTGTATACTAAAAGTTAAAACCCTGTTGTATTGATTTTTTATAAGCCTTTTTACCTCTGTGTAAAAAATATATATATACACAAGTGTATGATGTACATTTTAGTTAACTTCTTTTTTTATTGTTTCTAATATGTATGATCAGCCTATAGTCCATGTAAATATAAATACATCGTATCAAAATGCTGCTGCTTACATTATTTGCAAATCTGGAAATGAGACCGGGACCCAGCATTGTTACAAATATGGGTGACACAAAAGAGACAACTGATCATGGGAGGGGAGGGGATAAAGGAAGACTTTTTTTAAGCCAGGCAAACACAATGTCAATTCCTCCAGTTAGCGTGGGATTTTTGATTGCATTCAACACTGGCCTAAATCTGCATCCAGTGAGGTCAATGGGGATTTTTTCTTCTTGGGCACCTGATGCTCTATTATAACTGAGTTCCTCATTTTCCAAGGATGGAGTTTCCTCTCCCTCTAGTCTAGAGTGACAATGTACTGCCAGCGGGTGGAGCTGTTCAGAGTAGGACTCTCCTCTTTGTGTCTCCAGGCTTCCCATTGTGTTTGGTTTTGATTTTTCTGTAGCAAGCCCAATTAAGATCACAGGAACTCTGGGTCTCCGCCACTGTACAGCAAGGTGACGTGAGGCAGCCTTGGCTGACTCCCAACCGCAGCAGTGGTGGCAGGCAAGCTTTGAACTGTTTGGGGTGGAAATCCAGCAGCAAGGGATCTGGTGTTTTGGAAGCAACAAGCTAGAGGTCCTTGGCTGGGTTTGGGGCTATTTGCTGTTCTGACTGAGGTGAAATACTGAGTCCAGGAGTGTCACTAAGAAGTGTCATTGGTAAGTTAGAAAGTTATGGAAAACCCACAGCACAGGAACACACACTCCCACCACCACTACCCTTTTCAGACTGCCTCAGTAGCCAGATTTTTTACCCCAATAATTCCAGGAAGGGGTTTTATCTACTCCTGCCTGATCTCTTGAAACCCCATCCCCTCACTGATTCTGTCAGCCCCCCTCCATCTGAGGGCCGCTCTGACTCTTACAGGCCCTAAAACCAAAACCAGAGTTTACACCAAAGAAACCCAAAACGCACACTTTCAAATGGCTCGGCTTCCCTGTATTTGGTACCAGTTCCCATGACATCATGATCATGGCAGCCTGACGGGTTTCTCAGCTCCCTCACATGTGGGTTTCTGCAGCACCACCTAGCCCTCTATTGTGCCACTTTCTTTTCCCCACTCTTTCCAATGTATTTCTCTCCCCTCCCTCTCCCAGTCAGAGTCTGGCCCATTCTACCAGCCTGCTGGTGCAAATTAGCCCTCAATTCCCGTGGCTCCCTCAAGTGCAGCCTTGTTCTTCGTGATGTAGCCATACTGCTGTCCTTTTCGTTCCAGCAGACTTTCTGTTTGGCCTCCCTGTGGACAGTGTGGTCTTACGCAGCCTGCCTTTTTTGTTTGCTTACCACACCCACTGATTGCTTTTGTCTTAGCAATGCAGCACAGCAACCCAGCCCATACAGCTAGCTTGCATGTGCCACCAAAATAGCTTGTCTATCTCCCCAACAGAAGGTCCAATAAAAAAATATTACCACACCCACCTTGTCTATCTAATATCCTGGGACGGACATGACTACAACACCACTGCATATACCAAAATAGCTGGAATCTGCAGGTAGAAGATTTTCTCTTTCCAGTTTCCCTTTGTGTGTTCCAATTTGGCCTGGCCTAGCCAGCCATCGTGTTGAACCTGACAGCTTTCATCTAAGCCACACTGCTGAGTATCTAGTTGCTCCTACCATCAGCCTGCCAGTTCGAGTGGACAATCAGAAAGGCTACGATCCAATGCTAAAATTCCATCGTTAAGCGAGGAGAGCACACCGTTTTGTTGTACAGGTGTTTTTAAAACCACTTACTCATGCAGTAATGCTCTATGAGCTTTAAAGCCTTGCGCAAGGGGCTTCTGAATTGCGCTCACATAGAACAGCATCATAGAACTGGAAGGGACCTCAAGAGGTCATCTAGTCCAGTTTCCTGCAGGACTATATTATAGACCATCCCTGACAGGTGTTTGTCTAACCTCTTAAAAATCCCCAGTGATGGAGATTCCACCACCTCCCTAGGCAATTTATTTCACTGCTTAACCACTCTGACAGGAAGTTTTTCCTAATGTCTAACCTAAAACTCCCTTGCTGCAATTTAAGCCCATTGCTTCTTGTCCTATCCTCAGAGGTTAAGAAAAACAATTTTTCTTCTTCCTCCTTGTAACAACCTTTTACATACTTGAAAACTGTTACCTTGTCCCCCCTCAGTCTTCTCTTCTCCAGACTAAACAAATCCATTTTTTTTTCAATCTTCCCTCATAGGTCATGTTTTCTAGACCTTTAATAATTTTTCTTGCTCTTCTCTGGACTTTCTCCAATTTGTCCACATCTTTCCTGAAATTTGGTGCCTAGGAGTGGCATAATACTCCAGTTGAGGCCTAATCAGCGCAGAGTAGAGCAGAAGAATTACTTCTCATGTCTTGCTTACAATACTCCTGCTAATACATCCCAGAATGATGTTTGCTTTTTTTGCAACAGAGTTGCACTGTTGACTTGTATTTAGCTTGTGATCCACTATGACGCCCAGATCCTTTTCTGCAGTATTCCTTCCTGGGCAGTCTTTTCCCATTTTGTATATGTGCAACTGATTGTTCCTTCCTAAGTGGAGTACTTTGCATTTGTCCTTATTGAATTTCATCCTGTTTACTTCAGACCATTTCTCCAGTTTGTCCACATCATTTTGAATTTTAATCCTAGCCTCCAAAGCACTTGCAGCCCCTCCCAGCTTGGTATCGTCCACAAACTTTATAAATGTACTCTCTATACCATTATCTAAATCATTGATGAAGATATTGAACAGAACCAGACCCAGAACCGATCCCTGTGGGACTCCACTTATTATGCCCTTCCAGGATGACTGTGAACCACTGATGATTACTCTCTGGGAACGATTTTCCAACCAGTTGTGTACCCACCTTACAGTTGCTCCATCTAGGCTGTATTACATCTAGTTTGTTTATGAGCAGGTCATGCCAGACAGTATCAAAAGCCTTACTAAAGTCAAGATATACCACATCTACCGCTTCCCTCCTACCCACAAGGCTTGTTACCCTGTCAAAGAAAGCTATCCGGTTGTTTTGATTCCCTTGTCTTTCCAAAGGGCAGGCCACAGACTGGGACAGCAGCAAAAGCTGTAGCTGTGGAAACAGCATTCTTTACAACTGTGAGACTGGGATGCCCAGTAGATTGGGGCCTCTGCCATTTCTGAGGTGGTCAGTTCACACCTTCTGTAAGATCCCTTAGTGTACCCTAACCAAAAAAAGCACCCCAAAAGGGTATATGAGACAAAACAGGAGCAGAAGGGGAGTAAAAAACACCTTGGTTTCCACTGTTTTTTCACTTAGAACAAAGCTTTCTTCCATAGATTTCAAGCCTTCCAAATCAAATTAAAAATCCGTATCAGACTGATGGGCTCAAAACTACCTGAGAGAATCTCTCCATAGACTTTCAAGTTCCTCTCCTTCCTTGGGAAAAGTAAACAGGCAATAGAAGACTTTATTTCACCAAAAACAATTACTCCTTTTCCTGAGAACTATTTGTGTGAGAGAGTGAGTGCAGGGAGAGGGGGTTCATTCAAGACACTGGCTAGCTGGGAGAGAACAGACAAGTTCTGCCCAATATTGTTTCTCTCCAGGCTGAATGACAGTGTGCAAAGCCCATTTCTTCATGAAGTTCAGACCATTCTGTTAAACTTCACTTCAGGATTGGAGCCTGTCCTCATGTGCCAATTTGCCAGTGCTACCTGCACTTTGCCTTTGGCTTACCAGTCTACCAATATATCTGATGTCCAGTCTATGACTGAAAGCTCATAGATGACTTGATGGCCCTCCAATACCAAATATTATCTGTACATACTGACTGGGCCTTCCAACTGTTTAAGTCCCTTGCCTTCATCTATTTTCAGAGGTGTTCCCTAGTGTCCTCTCAATCAGAATGTCCAGAGGCAGGCCAGATCTATCAGACATTCCTGGTTCTAGTACAGTTGCCCAAGGAAATATTTCACAGTTTGTATTTTTTCTGGAAACTCCCCAAGTACTCCACTTACTTTATGAGACAGTGACTGGATTAAAATCTATTCTGTGATGGTGACAGACTGCTATATTCTACATATGTTCTTGATTGTCCATGGAATTTCCAGAATGAGGAACCTGATTCTCTTCTGCATCACTGAGGGAGCTTTAACGGGCCCTATTCAATTCAAGGTAAATGGTTGTCCCAAGAAAGTCATCAGAACAACTTTATACAGTAGCAAGCAGCTAAGAAGGTGCTTTTCCCTCTCAAGATTTTCTCTGAATTTGGTTGCCATTCACATAAGAAGCAACCAATAGTGCCCCCTCAGGACACATTAAAAATCTTGAATGAAGCAAGGGAAATTTTCTTGCTCCTAGAGCAGGAAGTTTTGTTGATTTATTACTTATTGTTTGTTTATGGAAGTGCCCACGCTATAGTGGGTGCTTACCAAGCCCTCACTAAGGACAGTAAGAACAGCTTGTAGGTCACCTGACTAAGCAGATGCCAGTTGGATATATGAGAATAAAACTAGTTATTCTATGTTGCTTTTCATTCCTAGATCTCAAAGTGTTTTACAGATGAGGTCAGTACCATTATTGCTATGTTAGTGATGGAAAAATGGAAGGAAGTGACTTGCCTAAGGTCACCCAGCAAAGCAGCAGCTGTGAGTTGAACTTAGCTTTCCTGAGTCCTAATCCAATGTCCGATCCACTAGGCCACACTGCCTAAAACTATTGAGTCCTCAAGCAGTTATCAGTTATGGTGGCCCAGACACCCATAGTCTCTGACTCCTAAATACATTAGCTAAGCACCTTTGAAGCTCCTGGTCTGTAGGTAATTTCTATTCCAGGATTCGCTCCCTACAGACCTACAGCACTTGAGTTTCTTGTCAAAACCTCTCAGTTTACAGGAGAATATTCAGGATAGTTTGTGGGCTTCCTTCTCAGATCTAGAAACTGTCCCCAAATCTGGGCATTTCAAGGGATTCTGAGAACTTGATCTTCATGGTGCTCTTGAAAGGACAAGAATCATTGTGTTTCAACCAGAGAGATACTGGAGTTGCTCTTAGAAAGGCTCTTTATTGGGGCTGAGTCTTGTTGCCTTCTCCACTTCTTACCCTTTTGTGCAGCACCCAAGACACTGTCAGGAGAGTGGTAGAAAGATGTGATGCTTTAGGTAATCTCTGAACCTTCTTTTTTTTTAATATATGGAGGAATTTCCATGTACTTTCTATTAAAATACTGTCCCCATTAGCAATTGCATTGGCCAGGAGAGGAACTAAGTTTGAGGTCTTACCCATCTGTAGTCCTTATGTGCAATTTTTATTCCAGATGAGGTGATTCTGAGGCTTGCACCTTGCATATGTGGAAAAGGGAGAAGAAAAGCAAAAGTTAAACAATAAAAGCTCATCTGCAGATAAAAACTGGTTTTCCTCTTGGCTCAGTTTTATATTGATGATTGTTTTGGAGATTGGTTTTACTGCTGGCTACTGCCCGGTTGTAATAGATCACAGAGCACCCAGTACTCACAAGGGAGAAAAGTCAATTTGACTTACCGTAAATTTTTCTCTCTCTAAATGCGCACTTTGTTGCTCTGAGACACATGACCCAGGGTATGCTCTAACTGGGGGGGAAATATTTAAATCCTTCCTTTTTTTCCCTTACAGGGGATTCCTTTAGAAAGAGGGATAGATGGAGACATCTTGGGATTCTTCTTTGAGCGATGGGCTCTATATGTATTCCAAAAGCGGGTGCACATGTGTGTCATGCGCCGGAGCTGTACGTTTTTCCTCAGCAGTGGCTGTTGACCTGCACAGTCATCATATATCACCACGTGTTCCATGAGAGGTTATAGGAGGCCATGCAGGGCAACGTTCCCTCTTACTGCATGGTGGGAGTTGGAAGCCTCTCTTCACACTTGTAGCTTTTCTATATTAAAGAAAAGCCCTCATGTAGGCACAGTTATGCTGCATAGTTTATTTCATCCAGTGAAACCAGTATAAGCTGGGACCAGCAAAAGAGTGCTGTGTCTACACTAAGAGAGTTTGCTGGTATAGCTGTAACCACAACCCTTTTCCAGCGTACACTAGAGTGGCAATCAGGTCTCTGAACAATACCACCGGCTGTTACTACATTGTGAAACTAGAGAGAAAGGTTTTAAAAAAAAAAAAAGAGAGAGAGGTGCCTCCATGCTTTGGAAAAAGGGGAGAATACCCAGATGTAATGGATCACAAAGTACCAAGAACTCACTTCAGAGACAGAAAAATTATGGGTAGGTGAGTAAATTGTACCTTTTGCCATCGAATTCAATGGGAGCAGAGTTAGGCTAACATTGAGCTCTTTTGAAAATACCAGCTGTCTTTCCAGTAAACGAATATTGAAGTGACATACAAGAGTGCCACTTTAATTATTTACATTACTTAATTCGTTGCCATTTGTTTTTTATGCCTGAAGAGTAAAGGAACTATGGTCAATATTTTGTGGAATAGGGTGGGCAATGGGACATGCTCCGAACTAAGAATGTCCTTTTAAAGCATTTCAAATAGCCCTTTTTGAACAAAGGCATGCTACCTAAGTCTCCATTCATCCACCAAGGAGAGGAACCTTTTAGATGTATAACCTAACTGGCCTGACTTACAGCATTTATTGCAGCTTTTCAAAGATTCTAGCTCTGATTTTGTTAACATTTTTCTGTCTCAGCCCACACAAACAATGCAGACCACCTGAGTAGTATTTGCAATGTAAGTCAGGACTTGTGTTTAGCAGGGCTATCATTGCATAGACGATCCTGTGGCCTGCATTGCCGTTAACCCCACAAAAAGGGAATCTATGCTTCCTGGACTGAGGACATGGTTACTCTTAAAAGGCTGCAACTTGCAGTTCAGCATATTCTGTCCCTGTAGTTTTGGCATGAACTATTCAGCTCTGTTTCTTAGGCCTTTTGGTGCAGCGTGTTTTCAGGTGGCCTCGTGACATGAGATTTCTTTCCTCCTTCCTTGCTTTGGCCTTTACAGGGTCATATATATCCTCTCTCAGTCTCTGTTGTCCTCTTCCATAACGTCAACCAGTGACTCAAAGAAGTAACTCAATTTCTGAAGATTTACTACTGAAGTAACTGAAATGTTCCAGTCTGTTAAAAAGGCATCACCAAACAGCTGGAACATGCATCCCCCCCAATCCATGGGACATGTATCCATCATCAAGGCACTAACGTGTCTGCTCGGTATTCTGTATATGTGAATCTTCCTAAATCTGGAGATACCCCTCCACTATAGGTTTCAGAGTAGCAGCCGTGTTAGTCTGTATTCGCAAAAAGAAAAGGAGTACTTGTGGCACCTTAGAGACTAACAAATTTATTAGAGCATAAGCTTTCGTGAGCTACAGCTCACATCATCGGATGCATTTGGTGGAAAAAAACAGAGGGGAGATTTATATACATACACAGAGAGCATGAAACAATGGGTTTATCATACACACTGTAAGGAGAGTGATCACTTAAGATAAGCCATCACCAGCAGCGGGGGAGGAAAGGAGGAAAACCTTTCATGGTGACAAGCAAGGTAGGCTAATTCCAGCAGTTAACAAGAATATCTGAGGAACAGTGGGGGGTGGGGTGGGGGGAAGAAATAACATGGGGAAATAGTTTTACTTTGTGTAATGACTCATCCATTCCCAGTCTCTATTCAAGCCTAAGTTAATTGTATCCAGTTTGCAAATTAATTCCAATTCAGCAGTCTCTCGTTGGAGTCTGTTTTTGAAGCTTTTTTGTTGAAGGATAGCACTCTTAGGTCTGTAATCGAGTGACCAGAGAGATTGAAGTGTTCTCCAACTGGTTTTTGAATGTTATAATTCTTGACGTCTGATTTGTGTCCATTCATTCTTTTACGTAGAGACTGTCCAGTTTGGCCAATGTACATGGCAGAGGGGCATTGCTGGCACATGATGGCATACATCACATTGGTAGATGCGCAGGTGAACGAGCCTCTGATAGTGTGGCTGATGTGATTAGGCCCTATGATGGTATCCCCTGAATAGATATGTGGACAGAGTTGGCAACGAGCTTTGTTGCAAGGATAGGTTCCTGGGTTAGTGGTTCTGTTGTGTGGTTGCTGATGAGTATTTGCTTCAGGTTGGGCGGTTGTCTGTAAGCAAGGACTGGCCTTTCTCCCAAGCTCTGTGAGAGTTATGGGTCGTCCTTCAGGATAGGTTGTAGATCCTTGATGATGCGTTGGAGAGGTTTTAGTTGGGGGCTGAAGGTGATGGCTAGTGGCGTTCTGTTATTTTCTTTGTTCGGCCTGTCCTGTAGTAGGTGACTTCTGGGTACTCTTCTGGCTCTGTCAATCTGTTTCTTCATTTCAGCAGGTGGGTATTGTAGTTGTAGGAATGCATGATAGAGATCTTGTAGGTGTTTGTCTCTGTCTGAGGGGTTGGAGCAAATGCGGTTATATCGCAGAGCTTTTGGCTGTAGACAATGAATCGAGTGGTATGATCTGGATGAAAGCTAGAGGCATGTAGGTAGGAATAGCGGTCAGTAGGTTTCCGATATAGGGTGGTGTTTATGTGACCATCGCTTATTAGCACCGTAGTGTCCAGGAAGTGGATCTCTTGTGTGGACTGGTCCAGGCTGAGGTTGATGGTGGGATGGAAATTGTTGAAATCATGGTGGAATTCCTCAAGGGCTTCTTTTCCATGGGTCCAGATGATGAAGATGTCATCAATCTAGCGCAAGTAGAGTAGGGGCATTAGGGGACGAGAGTTGAGGAAGCGTTGTTCTAAGTCAGCCATAAAAATGTTGGCATACCGTGGGGCCATGCGGGTACCCATCGCAGTGCCGCTGATTTGAAGGTATACATTGTCCCCAAATGTGAAATAGTTATGGGTGAGGACAAAGTCACAAAGTTCAGCCACCAGGTTAGCTGTTCAGCCTGGACCAGTGCACACAAGAGATCCACTTCCTGGACACTACGGTGCTAATAAGCGATGGTCACATAAACACCACCCTATATCGGAAACCTACTGACCGCTATTCCTACCTACATGCCTCTAGCTTTCATCCAGATCATACCACTCGATCCATTGTCTATAGCCAAGCTCTGCGATATAACCGCATTTGCTCCAACCCCTCAGACAGAGACAAACACCTACAAGATCTCTATCATGCATTCCTACAACTACAATACCCACCTGCTGAAGTGAAGAAACAGATTGACAGAGCCAGAAGAGTTACCAGAAGTCACCTACTACAGGACAGGCCCAACAAAGAAAATAACAGAACGCCACTAGCCATCACCTTCAGCCCCCAACTAAAACCTCTCCAACGCATCATCAAGGATCTACAATCTATCCTGAAGGATGACCCATCACTCTCACAGAGCTTGGGAGACAGGCCAGTACTTGCTTACAGACAGCCCCCCAGTCTGAAGCAAATACTCACCAGCAACCACACACCACACAACAGAACCACTAACCCAGGAATCTATCCTTGCAACAGAGCCCGTTGCCAACTCTGTCCACATATCTATTCAGGGGATACCATCATAGGGCCTAATCACATCAGCCACACTATCAGAGGCTCGTTCACCTGCGCATCTACCAATGTGATATATGCCATCATGTGCCAGTTATCCTTCAACAAAAAAGCTTCAAAAACAGACTCCAACGAGAGACTGCTGAATTGGAATTAATTTGCAAACTGGATACAATTAACTTGGGCTTGAATAGAGACTGGGAATGGATGAGTCATTACACAAAGTAAAACTATTTCCCCATGTTATTTCTTCCCCCCACCCCACCCCCCACTGTTCCTCAGATATTCTTGTTAACTGCTGGAATTAGCCTACCTTGCTTGTCACCATGAAAGGTTTTCCTCCTTTCCCCCCCCCCCCCCCCCCCGCTGCTGGTGATGGCTTATCTTAAGTGATCACTCTCCTTACAGTGTGTATGATAAACCCATTGTTTCATGTTCTCTGTGTGTGTATATAAATCTCCCCTCTGTTTTTTCCACCAAATGCATCCGATGAAGTGAGCTGTAGCTCACGAAAGCTTATGCTCTAATAAATTTGTTAGTCTCTAAGGTGCCACAAGTACTCCTTTTCTTTTTCCCTCCACTATAGGAATTCCTTCTAGCCATAAACATTCCCCATATATTTTTATGTTATATAAAGAAGTCACCTTCACCTCAAGAAGTCATAGTCAGGAAGAATGTGATCATATTGTTTACATTCAGAAATACAAGCTTCCAATTCTAAACCCAGACCAATAACTGGAAGTTTCCACTTTTTGTAGGATTCCTTTTCGATCATTAGATTATTAAAGAACTCCTGATGGAGATTTTTTGGCCTCTTACTATTCTTCCTATCTTTCCTTTTCATTGGGTAGTTTGCTGTTGTGCCTCTTATATTGTCTTTGAGAGACTGCCAGCTCTCCTGAACTCCTTTTTCCCTTAGATTTTCTTCCCATGGGTCCATACCTACCACTTCTGATTTTGTAAATACTCTTCTTTTTTGAATTTTTCCATCCTCCTCCTCCTGCTACTCTCACTTCCTCCTTTCCTTAGAATCATAAAATCTATCATTTCATGATGATCACTTTCACCGTAATTGCTTTCAGTCTTCAGGTTCACACCCAATTCCTTCCTGTTAGTCAGAATCAAGTCTAAAATGTCTGTCCCCCTGATTACTTCCTTCAGCTTCTGAAACAAGAAGTTGTCCACAATATCTTCCAAGAACTTAGGGGACATGTTGTGTTCTGTTGTTTTACTTTTCCAACAGATGTCTGGTTACTTAAAGCCCCCGTTACTACCAGATCTTGTCTTTTGGATATTTCTGTTTTGTTCTAGAAATGCCTCATCCACCATCTCTTCCTCTTGATTTGATGGTCAATAGTAGACCCCCTACCATGTTTTTTTTTCTTTTGCCCTTTTATCTTCACCCAGCCACTTTCAACTCATCTGCTTCTCTCCTCCTCAACCTTAGAACAAGTATATATATTCTTGATGTATAATGCAACACCTGCTCCCGTTTTTCCTGGTCTGTCCTCCCTGAACAAGCTATACCTTTCAGTACCAATGTTCCAGTCATGAGATTTATCTCACCAAATTCAGTGATGCCAATTAAGTCATAATTTAGCTTAGGTACAAGCTTACCACTATTAAGCTAAGTTCTATAGGACTATACAATAAGTAATTATTCTTGCCCCAAAAGAGGTGAGTCTAAAGGGTAATTTAATCACAGTAGGGATGTGTATAGTACACTGAGTTGCAATTGCTGAGTTCACCACTCTCCAATCAAAATATCAGACATTGCAGTTTGGTTTTAGGGGCTGCATTATCTGTATATGATGCAAAATAATGTACAGATTTATTATGCATACTTACTAGCTATTTTTATCATCAGACGTTCAACAGCAATCTTTAAGTGACGTTAAATGGGAGAAGTCGTCTCCATGCAGGTGCTGGTTCAGCTGTAAATAGGTCCTTGTTGTGTAGCAATCCACAGTCTGACACACTTTGTGTTCTACACCCTTGTTTTTACTATATCTGGTTCATTCATGAACCTGTCTCAGCTAATCAGCTCAGGATTCAGTTTAAACCATCCGCAAGTCCTGTCTCTGGAATAAGTGAGGAAGCATAAGGGGTTCAGTTTAAGAGTTTAAAATGAAGTGGGAGACTGAAATAATAAATAAGAAGGGCCTGATCCCAGTTCCCCTTTAGATCAATGGGATAAGAGCACCATTTCTCTGCCTAGCATGAGAAAGATTGTTTATTTTTTTTACAATCCAGCTAGTGCTATATATTACCTTCTGTTTAGTTAATAGCATGATTCTTGCCTACATAATATTCTTGTTTCTCACATGTTGCATTTGTGCTCGTGTAAAAAGTTCTATATCATGCTGCGACGGGGCGCCTGCCCCGCACTGGCCCGGAGAGGGTTAAAACCAGCCTAGGGAGGCTGAGCAGCAGGCAGCCAAAGGAGTGGTTGCAGGGGAAACAGCCAATTAGGGCTGTGGCTGCAGACAATTAGGGTGGCGTCTGGATTAGCCAATTAGGGCCCAGCTGGCCCATATAAAAGGAAGCTGCAGACTGGAGTGAAGGAGTCTGCTGCAGAGAGCCCTTGGATTGGGTGTGGCAAAGAGGGCTAGCTCAGTGGTTTGAGCATTACCCTGCTAAACCCAGGGTTGTGAGTTCAGTCCTTCAGGGGGCCATTTAGGGATCTGGGACAAAAATTGGGGATTGGTCCTGCTTTGAGCAGGCAATTGGAGTAGATGACCTCCTGAGGTCCCTTCCAACTTTGATATTCTATGATTCTATCAGATTGTTACCTGGATTGGAGAGAAGGGGAGACAGCTGGAACAGCCAGAAGTAGGTAGCTGTTTGATATATATCTCTCCATCTATACAACCTCTGTAATACACACAAGGGAGGTTTCTTGTAGGTCAGGTTATTAATGTTGCCTGATCATTAAGTATTGAATAATTTCCGTGCCACACTGTTACCATCAGGGACAGAACCCTTTAGCCAGGAGATAGAAAGATCATGGCTGCACTTTTTTTTTTTTTTTTTTTAAGAACCTAGTAAATAATAAAAACAGGTTTGTAACCAACTAATTGATGTGTGGGTGGGGGAATAAGCCTTCCTCCAAATCATCCCTGTCAGCACACACCCACTGCTCTTTCAGTATAACTATCCCCGCCTCTCTCACTTTGCCACTGACTAGCATGGTTAGGGTTGTTCCCACCTCTCGCAACTTTCCAGGAGCCCAAGCTGCTTTTCTCCTCCTCATCACCGGGACCAGGAGCTCTGACATTGTTATGAAATATGAGGTGCTATTTAATACTAAACTTGCTATTGGCACCAGCCAAGATTGGGGCCTTATTGTGGTAAGCACACAGGAAGAGAGAGTCCCTGTCCTCAAATATAAATAGACAAGGCAGATAACGGAAGTGTTTATCCCCATTTCACAGATGGGGAACTGAGACACAGGTGGGGAACTGAGACCTTAGCTATGTCACTTAAACTAAGTAGTCTGCATTCCAGACTAGGCCTTAACACAAGACCATCTTTCCTTTCTTGCTAGCAGGCTTTCTGCTTGCGAAGTTTTGGGTTACACAAGCAACGTTCTAGATAGAGCATGAAACAAACCAATCGTCTCAATTAGTATAGAACACGTAAATCAGGGTCTTGGGCTAATTCCAGCTGGAATGTGAATTGCCAGCCAGCTGTCATGACAGTTGAAGCTTATGCATGAGATAGCCATTAGCATATCCATTGTTGTGTGTGTGTTTCCAATGTTTATTATGGCTAAAACTTGGCTTCATAAATGACCAACTCCGTTTTTACAAACAAAGTGGCAGACTCTGATTGCAGAACTAACACCAGAGATGGTTCAGTGCCTTCAGCTCATGATGCTTAAAGGAATGAACATCTTTCTAATACCTCATCCTCGCCCAGGATGATGTGCCTTTAGCTGTTTTCTTAACATTTTGAATGATGAGATTAAATTCCTCAACGGCTTGATGGCACAAGTGGAAATAAATATAAAAATGCTTGGCTCTTGACCAGAGACTAGATATTTACAATGGTGGAAACTATGCATGTATTTTTGGTGCGGTGCTCTTGAATCTCTCCAAATATTTTTAGCAAGCCTCCCTGCATTCATGCACAGCCAGTCAGTGTCATTCATCAGATTCTGCCATTTCTTGCCTATAAACAAGAGTTGACAGACTTGGATCTGATTTCTATTTGATCATTGAGTGCAGCCCACTGTCTATGCAGGGTAAGACAAGATGACAACATCAGTACTTTTGACTGGTGTAACTTTTTAAAGCACTATAAAACCAAAAGTATCTTTGTGCCTGCATGTGTGACTGATAACTGTATACTGATATATCAATAAATACACTTTGGAGTGAAATCAACCACTCCAAAGTCAACAAACACTGAGTTAAACTCAGTCTGAATTCTCCCCCTTTTGCAATATAATATACTCTTAAAATGTGGTTTATGCTTAGACCATTATCATATTTGTCAAGTACACAGTGTACTATAAACTGGAATTTCTTTTTCAACACCTACATTTGTTAAGTTATGATAGTATTCACAGTTGGCCAAAATATATTTAAGGCAAGGGATGGTTTTAATATTGAGCTTTCAATCTCAATGGTGCATTTCCTGACATTAGAGATCTTGATTTCTCTTCCAAAATGCTGCGTTAATGTCGGCTTATTTGGTTGAGTTTTTGGATGGAATTTTCTTCTTCAGTTTTCTAAAAAGAGAACAGGGCGGGGACATTTGCCAATGGAATTTTCAGTTTCTTGATCCTGAAGTATCAAGTCTGACAACTTTCCAAATCCAAGTCACCTTTACATTTGAGACCACCTAAATTCACATCACCTTTAGCTCTGGGATGATTCAGACTCTGGATGCATTAAAAATGCAACCTATCTTAAAAGTTTACATAGCAAAATTCTTCTGCCCTCATGTGACAATTCTGACTTCAAAAGCACAACTTTAAACCTATAGTCTCTCTTTATTTTTCTTCAAATGTGGTTTATTAAGAACATGAAACAAGCCAAGGTAGAAAGTTCAAATTTTCAAAAAAATATGGTTGGGAAATTTCAAACTGAAAGGAATTTGTGTTTAAAAAGTTATGAACAACTGAGAAAGGTGGATTAGAATCTAAACCGGAAGTCGGCATGAGCTGTAGTGTGTGCTGCCCCAGCTATAAAATATACATAAAAATTGAAGCCAGGTTTTAAAACATAATGTCCTAAGTCCATATTTAGGCAACAGACTAAAGATCTTGATTCAAAAGTGCTGAGCACCCTGCAGCTTCTATCATGTCCATGCCTAGCCCTCCTCTCCCCAGCAGGTGCTGATGTTCGAAGAGGAATGGGTAGAGATTAGCATTGCTAAGGTTCAGGCTGCAAAAAGGAAAAGGTGGGGGGGAAATTGCTATGAGGCAGAATCTTGAAATTATCAAAATGAGCTGAAAACGCATGACACGGTGAGTATTTTTAAAAAAATAAATAAATGAACTCCAGCTGCATGGCAGCCCCTAGTGGTTTGACAACAATGAAAGAGGCTTCCCTGCAATAGCCCCAGGATTGGGACTTGCCAAGGAACTCTCTGCTTGCTTAGGGGTGTGCTTCAATGAATGTGTTGAGGAAAATCCCAGATCCGCACTGGCCTTTGGCTAGGTCCAACCCCAGAAAAGGGAAGCCTTCCAAACAGGAAAAGGAAAACACGTTTATTTATCGATACCGTGAAGCAAACATCTGTCTCCCAACTGGAAGGTATATCAGCCTAGTTCTCTCTCGCTTGTTAGTGCAATGCTGAATGTCAATTATGGTTGTTTACAAGTGGACAGTAATAAGCAACAACATAGCTACTAAGCTGTGGTTATGCCAGGAAGTTGGTACATCTTGGGTGTACTGGTCCTGTGCATTCAACCAGCTGAGATGAAGAGATGTTCCTGAATGATCTTTTGGCAAGGAATTATAAAGGTGCCAGATTAACGCCACTGGAAAATGGTTTCCTCCATCCACAGCATGGGTAGCCATCATATACTATCCCACTCCCCTTCCCTGTCTGGTCAAATGTACTCTAGAGTAGGGTGTGTGAATGAACATCCTCACTGAGTGCTAATTAGAGTGGAGTGCTTTGTGATGCAGACATCTGTCCCACCTGTGCGTCTAACAGGATCATACCCTATGGGGAAGGGACACTAGACATCTGGAAGACTGAGGGTACATCTGCTTGGCAAAAAAATAAAACCCAGCAGCGAGTCTCAGAGCCTGAGTCAACTGAGTCAGGCTTGCAACGTAGATGTTCCTGCGCAGACAGGAAGCCGGACTCTGAAACCTGGCAAGGTGGGAGGGTCTCGGAGCCTGGCCACCAGCCTGAGTCTGAACGTCTACGCTGCTATTTTTAGCCCCACAGTGCAAGCCTTGCAAGCCCAAGTCAGTTGATCTGGGCTCTGAGATTCACTGCCAAAGGATGGGTTGTTTTTTTTTGTTTTGGGGTTTGTTTGTTTGTTTTTTGGCTGTGTAGACATACCCTGAGGGGGACTGGCAGATTGCTGTGCAGAAGACAGAGGAGAAAATGTAGGATCTCAGAGAGTTAGTGGCAAAACTATGTCAATTTAATTTAAAGCTTAAATACGCAGTAAAGATACAAATAATTTACTGAGCAGGTGTTTTCACAGGCTTTGAATTAGTTTTATTTTCCCAATGCAGGTGGGAGGATCAGCAAAAACCAGCGCATAGACAAGGCTGGAGCTGCCATTCCCCATTTATCCCTGGGACAAAATCCTAACCCAACTGCAGTCACTGGCAAAACTCCAATTGACTTCCATGGGGTAGGATTTCACTCCTGGGATTTGGTTTGGATGCCACGCTCCTTGCTTTCTCTGTGGTCTCCAGGCCCTTCTCCCAAAGAGGTGCATTCACTGGGAACTCCATGAGGTGAACCTCCCACAGTTCCTAGGCCTTACGTTCTTCCCCACTTCCGATGGGATGTTACCATGGCTATGGACACAGCCCATGAAAAGGAATTTACATCGCCCATAGCACATCAGCTTTAAAGATTTATGTATGAAATAAGAGCCACCGTACGCAGCTGCGGAGTCATAACTCTGTGGGTGATAACAGTATGCTGCTACGAGAACATCATGCATTCAGCATGGTTAAGAACCAGCTGCAGGAAGAGAATGCACTGGGAACCAGACGGAGCTCGTGTTTAAGCACAAGTATGTTTGCAAGCTAAAATTGCAAAGAGAAGTGTGGAAAATGCAAGAGAGAAAACTCCAGGTCCCCTAAAAGCCACGCTGTCAACTGATATCACATCTGTCTGCAAAGGATGTACCTGCCACTGTCGCTTGTAACACATGAGCTTGTGGAATGAATGTGAAATTGTAGAACAAAACAAAAGAGATCAGAATGTTGTTGATATTTATCCCGTTTGCTCACACTGCATTTGACAGCACTTTCCTTATAGACAGTTTCACCATTTCCAGTGTTAGTTTGGTCAGTTTTCCTTGTCCTCATGAGACTTTCAAACACCACCGGGAAAGAGAGAAACACTGTAAAACAAAAAAGAAGCCCTGATTTAAAGACACACAAATTGGCAGGAGCATTCAGAGAAGGTGTAGTCCCTCAAACCACTTTAAATTTTTGTTGTTGTTGTTTTAAATCTGGTTAGCTTTCAAGTTGACATTGTCTCTTTAAAACACTAACCAGTGAATGAAAGTCTAAGCACACGAGGGTTGCTACGCGATGGCAAGCACTGAAATGAGCATCCCTGAAAGGAGCTTGTTTTTAATTATATATTAAAAAAAAAAAAAAGGTAAACCCCTTCACACAACTTAGATCTGAAAAGGTGCCATCGATGCTGATGTTGTTGCAAGTTCCTGAAGGAAGTGGTTGTAAAGCTGTGGCATGAGGAGTAGAGAATCCAGATGCTGAGCAGAGACAGTTTTTGAACTCACAGGAAAATATGATACCTTTCTAGTGGAGCAACTGCCTTTTGTGACCATCTGAGCTTTGAAATAAATCTTCAAGAAGGCTCAACCTGCAAGCCCCAGCTTCCTAATGGAAGGACTGTGATCTACAGATGTGACTGATAGTGCTGAAAGTAACCAGGGAGGGGGTAGTGAGAGAATGCCGCTATGAACTGTACAGTGCTATGAAATGGTGGAATTGCTCTGTTACACTGCAACTGTCATGGGGAATAAAGCTAGACCCTTATGAATGTGTAGGCTCTGTGTGATAGAGAGAGACAGACCTCTGTTGTAAAGAATATAAAGGAGATTCCTACAGATATTATCTTCCCACTATTTTGATGCAACATCTTGTTGAAAATGTTACTGCAATCCTCCCTAGAAGGGAGGTGTGCTGGGAATGTACTAGCATCTATTTTTATTAGCTAGCTGTACCAAACATTCAATAGTGTGGAACATAGAAACTCCATGCTGGAACTGATCAATGGCCTATTAGGCTGGGATTTTGTCTCCAACTGTAACCAATAACTTCAGAAGGAAGATGCAAGAAACTCCTTATTAGAATGACCTGCCCATAGAGGATATTTCTTACCACGTCCAGGCAGTTAGTAGTTGATTTTTGCTCTGAAGCACAAAGCTTTATATGACTCATAATTGTCCCTAACTACTGTAACAGTGATAAAGAGGTTGTGTTCACTGAGCACAAAACATTTACAATGAATGTAATTCCTCCACACCACAGCAAAGCAGCCCTTCACCCAGGGACACCAGCAGTGTTGGAACAATTTGTATAGTAGGGGTGTTAAAAGCCATTGAACACAACTGTAAATTATATGATAGAAACCACTTCAAACCAGGGGGTGCTGCTGCACCCCCAGCACCCCTAATTCCAGCATCCTTGTGGAACACCTTTTGTGGTGACTTCCCCAGTGCTGGGTCATCCTCTGGTAGGAACCTTTTTTCTTCAAGTGCTTGCACATGTCCATTCAAATGTAGGTGTGTGTGCACCCCAAGCACAGAAATTTTCTCCTCAGTCGGCTCTGTCGCCCTCTGGTGCTGCATGCTCATAGTGCTAGTATAAAGGGCCCTGTCTGCCCGCTCAGTTCCTTCTTGCCACCCAGGATGATCATTAGAACTGTGCTTACTTTGCTATTGCAAGTCTTTCTCAGTGGACTTCTAAATTGTAGATAATTGTTTATAGTTATGAAGTATTAGTCAATTACCCTCTGATCCCACTGAGGGTTACCAAAAGAAACTACACCATTTGATCAAGAAACTCCCTGAAAAAACACAAGAACAAATCCGCACAGACACACCTCTTGAACCCCGACCTGGGGTATTCTATCTGCTACCCAAGATCCATAAACCTGGAAATCCTGGATGCCCCATCATCTCAGGCATTGGCACCCTGACAGCAGGATTGTCTGGCTATGTAGACTCCCTCCTCAGGCCCTACACTACCAGCACTCCCAGCTATCTTCGAGACACCACTGACTTCCTGAGGAAACTACAGTCCATTGGTGATCTTCCTAAAAACACCATCCTAGCCACTATGGATGTAGAAGCCTCTACACCAACATTCCACACAAAGATGGACTACGAGCCATCAGGAACAGTATCCCCAATACTGTCACGGCTAACCTGGTGGCTGAACTTTGTGACTTTATCCTCACCCATAACTATTTCACATTTGCGGACAATGTATACCTTCAAATCAGCGGCACTGCAATGGGTACCCGCATGGCCCCACAGTATGCCAACATTTTCATGGCTAACTGAGAATAACGCTTCCTCAGCTCTCGTCCCCTAATGCCCCTACTCTACTTGCGCTACATTGATGACCTCTTCATCATCTGGACCCATGGAAAAGAAGCCCTTGAGGAATTCCACCATGATTTCAACAATTTCCATCCCACCATCAACCTCAGCCTGGACCAGTCCACACAAAAGATCCACTTCCTGGACACTACGGTGCTAATAAGAGATGGTCACATAAACACCACCCTATATCGGAAACCTACTGACCGCTATTCCTACCTACATGCCTCTAGCTTTCATCCAGATCATACCACTCGATCCATTGTCTACAGCCAAGCTCTATGATATAACCGCATTTGCTCCAACCCCTCAGACAGAGACAAACACCTACAAGATCTCTATCATGCATTCCTACAACTACAATACTCACCTGCTGAAGTGAAGAAACAGATTGACAGAGCCAGAAGAATACCCAGAAGTCACCTACTACAGGACAGGCCCAACAAAGAAAATAACAGAACACCACTAGCCATCACCTTCAGCCCCCAATTAGAACCTCTCCAATGCATCATCAAGGACCTACAACCTATCCTGAAGGACGACCCATCACTCTCACAGATCTTGGGAGACAGGCCAGTCCTTGCTTACAGACAACCCCCCAACCTGAAGCAAATACTCATCAGCAACCACACAACAGAACCACTAACCCAGGAACCTATCCTTGCAACAAAGCTCATTGCCAACTCTGTCCACATATCTATTCAGGGGATACCATCATAGGACCTAATCACATCAGCCACACTATCAGAGGCTCGTTCACCTGCGCATCTACCAATGTGATGTATGCCATCGTGCCAGCAATGCCCCTCTGCCATGTACATTGGTCAAACTGGACAGTCTCTATGTAAAAGAATAAATGGACACAAATCAGACGTCAAGAATTATAACATTCAAAAACCAGTCGGAGAACACTTCAATCTCTCCGGTCACTCGATTACAGACCTGAGAGTGGCTATCCTTCAACAAAAAACCTTCAAAAACAGACTCCAACAAGAGACTGCTGAATTGGAATTTAATTTGCAAACTGGATACAATTTAACTTAGGCTTGAATAGAGACTGGGAGTGGATGGGTCATTACATAAAGTAAAACTATTTCCCCATGTTATTTCTCCCCCCACCCCACCCGCTACTGTTCCTCAGACATTCTTGTTAACTGCTGGAAATGGCCCACCTTGATTATCACCACAAAAGGTTTTCCTCCTTCCGCCCCTCCCCCACCCCCCCCGCTGGTAATAGCTCATCTTAAGTGATCACTCTCCTTACAGTGTGTATGATAAAACCCATTGTTTCATGTTCTCTATGTGTGTGTGTGTGTATATAAATCTCCCCACTGTATTTTCCACCAAATGCATCCGATGAAGTGAGCTGTAGCTCACGAAAGCTTATGCTCAAATAAATTTGTTAGTCTCTAAGGTGCCACAAGTACTCCTTTTCTTTTTGCGAATACAGACTAACACAGCTGCTACTCTGAAACCGAAGTATTAGTCATTAGTGTTCCCTGTGATTAGCCAAGTTCTCTCGACGCCATGCCTTGCTTGCTGAGCTTCAAGCCTTGTGCCTCCTGCAGCAAGGCCATGCCCCTGAACGACCCACACTCCAGCTGTCATAAGTGCTTGGGGGAAGCTCACATCAGGGACTGCTGCAAAATTTGCAGGGACTTCAAGCCCTGTTCTAAAAAGGATTGGGAGGCTAGGCTGAATTTCTTTAGAGCCAGGCCGTTCCAACTTGGTTCCGAGCATCTCAGCATCCATGAGAAGTGTTGCTCCTGCCCTCCAGGAGTCTCAACACTGCTCTCCATCTCCAGTGCTGAGGAAGAATCAAAAGAAGCTGTCAGCTGGCACAGAGGGGCAGGCACAGAGTTCAGAGCGAGGTGCAATCCATGTCGGGCCACTCTGCAGTTCTAGCAGCTCAGTCTGCACCTTTGACTCCAGCTCATTTGCTGGACATCCCATCGTGCTGGAAGGTCAGCGCAGTACTAGTGGTATGGCAATACCCTTAAACCCAGAGTCCTTTGCTGTAGCAAGAGACCTCTCTCGATACCGGCATTGACAGCAGTGCAAGAGTTGGTGGTATCAGTGCTGACGAGCAGAAGAGAACACAAGGCTGCAGCCTACCATTTGGCACTGAGGCCCTTGGTGCTGTCTGAGAGGAAACCAGCCATGATGGCTCAGTCCCACTCTTCCCCTCCCCAGCACTGGTCAGGACCACTCCTCCATGGTCGCTGGGCACAGACTCCTCCTCTTCAGAGTCGGAGGTGTACTCCTTTCATGACAGGAGTTGATCCCATCACGCCTCACGTCAGTGCTACCTGGTGCTGGACCCAGGCCGATCTCCTGATCTCCAGGGCATTGGTCAGTACCCATGCAATGGCCATTCTGGACCCCATGGGGTTTCCCTAAATGCAGGGGCTGCAATCGAGGTGCTCCTGTTTGGTGGCCTTTGAGGTAAGAGTTCATCCCCTTCAGGCAGTGCCTGATCCAGACTCCAGTACCGAGGCCGGGAGTGAGCACCAGGAACCAATGCCATGGGATCTGGTTGGTGCCAAAGATGAGGAGGAAGGCCCTCTGCCGGTATTGGCCGCCTCCTCCTCATCTCCTGATGAGGCCGTGGCAGGAGCAGGCAGGTCACCCTCCCTCAACAACTATAAGGCCCACCAGGAACTGCTGAAGAGGGTGGCCCAAAACCTAGGCATACAGGTGGAAGAGGTTAAGGAGTTCTCCGACTCCTTGGTGGACATCTTGACTGTGGCAGGCCTGTCAAGATTGGCTCTCCCTCTCAATGAAGCCATCATGATCCCAGTTAAAGCCCTATGGCAATCCTCAGCATCCCTACCTCACACGACCAAGAAGGCCAAGAATTATTTGGTCCTGGCTCAAGGGTATGAATTCCTGTATACCTACTCTGGTCCGGGATCCCTTGTGGTCTCTGCAGTCAATGAGCGTGAGTGGCAAGGTTTGCAAGGGGTGACCTCCGCAAAGCTAAGGACACAAAAAAGTTGGACCTGTTTGGGGGGGAAGATCTGCTTATCTGGGGGCCTGCAACTCAGGATCACTAACCAACAAGCACTCCTGAGCAGATACAACTTTAACAGTGGAATTCCTTGTTAAACTTTAAGGACTCATTGCCCCAAGATGCCAAATGGGAGTTTTCCAGGTCCATGGCTTCCTCAGTCCTCCTGCAAGAGATTCCTCCCGGACCTTCCCTTTGAGGGCATTTTGCTCTTCTCAGAGCAGACAGACACCCAAGCTCTATGGCCTCAAGGATGCCGGAGCTACTTTGAAGTCTCTGGGCTTATACACCTTGGTGACTTCAAGAAAGCAGTCCTCCCAGTTCTTCCCTCTGCCAGCCTGGCAGGACTCTCAGAGGAAGAAAAGGAGGGGCTTCAGGCACAGACCTCCACTCCCGTCCTTGACATCAATGCCTGCCCCTCCCTGACATTCATGGGGCTCTAAGCAGGCCTTTTGATGGGGCATTCGAGGATGCCATAACAGTCACAGAGACTTCAGATGCAGTTTACCTCTTGTTTGTGGACCACTTGGCCCTCTTCCTCTGGGCATGCTCCTGCATTACTACAGAGCTTTGGGTACTAAGCATGGTAAAAGTGGGATATACCTTCCAATTCAGTTCTACTTGCCCTGCTCTACTCCTCCTCCCCATCCCTCTTCAGAGAACCCTCTCAGGAGCAACTTCTGGCACAGGAGCTGCAGTCACTCCTACAGGTGGGAGCTGTGGAAGTGGCTTCATGGAATTTAAGGGGTCAGGGGTCCTACTCCCATTATTTCCTAATCCTAAAAGCCAAGGGAGGTCTCAGACTTATCCTGGACCTGCTCCAGCTCAACAGTTACCTCAAGAAGCTAAAGTTCTGCATGGTCTTGTTGGCTTCCATCATCCCCTCCCTAGATCCAGGGGACTGGTACACTGCCCTTAATTTGAGAGATGCCTATTTTCACATTTCAATTTTTCAGGGACCCAGAAGGTTCCTCAAATTCATCTTAGATCACATGCACTACCTATTCACAGTTCCCCTGTTTGGCCTGTCAGCAGCCCCGCGAGTGTTTACAAAGTGCATCTCAGTTGTAGCGGCCTTCTTGAGAAGGCAAGGGTTGCAAGTGTACCCTTACCCCAACAACTGGCTGGTCAGAGGCCAAACCAGGGCTCAGGTGGAGTCCAGCATTCACTTCATCCAGTTGACCTTCTGGGACCTGGACCTGATTGTAAATACTCAGAAATCCATCCTTACCCCGGTACAGAGGATGGAGTTTATCAGAGAGGTGCTACACTCTGTCCAGGCCAGAGCCTTGGTCTCAGAAGGTTGCTTTCAAGCAGTTGTGGCACTCATGGTGATCCCTGAGGTGCACTCAGTTATGACAGCCTGGAGTTGTCTGAGGCTTTTGGGTCACATGTACTTATCTAGTGCAGTACATGAGACTACACCACAGACCTCTCCAGACGTAGCTGGTTTCAGTGTGCTCACCAAATTGCCGCCATCTGTGTATGGTCCTCACAGTTCCTCCTTTGGTTCTTGCCTCCCTTGATTGGTGGCTGGACCCACTGGTGGTTTGCACGGGCATTCTGCTCTCACAGCCCCATCCATCACTGTCCCTGGTCACAGTCGCGTCAGCACTGGGCTGGGGAGCTCACTTTGATCCCTTCGGAACTCAAGGCCTTCGGTCCCTGGAGGAGAGCTCTCTGCTCATCAACGTCAGGGAGCTCAGGGCAGTCCCCCTGGTTTGCCCAGGTGTTCCTCCCTCATGTTACAGGCAAAGAAGTGTCTGTTCCCACACACAACACAATGGCCATGTTCTATATAAACATGCAGGGAGGAGCTTTCTCTCCCCCCCCCCCCGTGTTGGGGGTCAGTTCGGTTGTGGGAATTTTGCTTAGAATTGCCATTCAATTCTCCTCGAGGCCTCCTACCTACCAGGAGCACAAAATGAGCTAGCAGATCACCTCATCAGATCCTTCTCCAATCACCCCGAGTGGTCCCTTCGCTCAGATGTCACAAAGGTCTTTTCCAGAAGAGGGGGACTCCCCAGGTGGATCTGTTCATGACAAGGCACAATAGGATGTGTCACCAGTTCTGTTCCCTTCTGAGTCACAGCCCTAGGTCCCCCTCAGACACTTTCCTCCTTCCATGTTCTATATATTCCCTCCTATTCTGCTAGTACACAAGGTTCTGCTGAAGATCATCCCACACCATCCCGATAGCTCTGACTTGGCCCCACCAGCATTGGTTTGCCACTCTGCTGGACCTCTCAGTGGCATCACTGATCCCACTACCTGTTCATCCAGACATGATCTGATCTCTCAGGACCACAGTTGTCTGCTCCAACCAAACCTCGGGTCCCCCCACCTGACAGACTGGAAGCTCCGTGGCTAAACCCTGCGGAACTAGCCTGCTCGGAGTAGGTCTGTGAGCTTCTCCAAGGAAGCAGAAAGCTCTCCACCAGGACCATTTACCAGTTGAAATGGAAACGGTTCTCTATCTGATCTTCCCAGAGCGGTGTCTTGCCTACACTATGGTCATTGCTGTTCATTCCAGAGTACCTACGGCACTTAAAACTGCAGGGTTTAACTGTTTCATCAATTAGAGTCCATCTGGCAGAGATCTTGGCTTTTCACCCTTGGGTGAATGACTGATCCATTTTTTTTTTCAAACAATATTTCTAACAATTTCCTTAGATCGTAAGAGGTTCTACCCTAGGTGCAACAGCCAGTCCCCCCCGGGACCTCAACCTGGTTGTATCAAAGCTTGCAGGCCTCCTGTTTGAGCCAATGGCAGCAGGCTTTCTGCTATACCTCTCCTGGAAGATGATCTTCTTAGTGGCTATTACTTCAGCCAGATGAGTTTCAGAGATCCGGGCCCTCACTTCAGAGCCACCCTACACTGTTTTTGTTTAAGGATAAAGTGCAGGTGCATCCACACCCTGCTTTCCTTTCATAGGTGGTCTCCCAGTTTCATAGCTAACAAGCAATCATCCTGCTGATTTTCTCTCCAAAGCCACATGCGAACAGGGAGGAGCAGAGACTCCACTCATTAAACATTAGGCATGCACTAGCCTTCTACATAGAAACGACCAAACCGTTCTGGAAATCCACCCAGCTTTTTGTGGGAGTTGCAGATAGGATGAAGGGTCTCCCCATCTCAGCTCAGAGAATCTCATTGTATATCCACATGTGCTACAAGCTGGTGGGTGTTCCACCTCCATCTGTCCTAATTACCCACTCCACAAGAGCACAAGCATCTTCAGCAGCGTTTCTGGCACCGGGCCCTATTCAGAGCATTTGCAGAGCAGCATCTTGGTCGTCGGTGCACAGATTTTCTTCTCATTGTGCCATCACTCAGCAGGCTAGGGGAGATGACAGATTTGGTCAAGCTGTATTGCAGTCACCATGTCCATGAACTCCAAGCTCACTACCTATACAACTGCTTGGGAATCACCTACTTTGGAGTGGACATGTGCAAGCACTCAATGAGGAAAAAATAATGACTAACCTTTCCGTAACTGTAGTTCTTAGAGTTGTGTTGCACATGTCCATTCCAAGACCTGCCCTCCTACCCCTCTTAGCAGAGTTGGCCAGAAAGAAGGAACTTGGGGTGAGAGGTTGGTGGGGCTCTTTGTACTGGTACTATGTCCGCATGGCACTAGAAGGCCTGAGAGCTGACTAACAGATACCCCTGAGGGAAAAATTTCCAGCAGTTGTGCTTGGGATGTGCACGCACCTATATTGGAATGGACGTGTGCAACACCTCTCGAAGAACAACAGTTGCAGAAGGGTTAGTAACCGGTTTTTCCCAGCATGCTTTGCGACAGCTAGCCCTATAAATTTGGCAGTGCGAAGCAGCTGCAGCCCTAAAGCTGCCATTTTGCAACTGGTTGCGGCTGTTGCATTATCGTTCTTTTTTTTTTTTTTTTTTTTTTTTCTCTCTCAGCTAATAAGTGTTCTGAAGTTCTGTTATGTATCTTCTAGTTTTCCCTGCTAAGCGAGTGGCACATTCTTCTTCTTGTATAGTTTCCCTGTGTGCTCTTGGCTGCCAAAAAGGACACACAATAATCCTAGGTGGGCATATGAGGCAGACAGTGAGGATGGAGGAGCTTGTTTGTTTGTTTTTTGTTTGTTTTTTTTTGATCATTTTTCAATGGGTATGATTAGATTGGATTTAAGGTACTCATTTTCTGGGCCTCACCTATCCCTTAGTTTCAGAAATAATTGTACCATAGACCTGTATCATTATCCGGGCCAAACTATCAGGGCCACATTTAGGATCTTAAATAAAAGTGGCCTGATTTTGAATGATGCTGAGCATTCACAGCTCCCATTGAAGTCAAGAAGAACCGCTAGGTGCTCAGTACTTTTTAAAATCAGGGCTGCAATCTTAGTCTGATTGAAATCCGTGGCAAATCTCTCACTGAGTGGAGCCAGGGTTTCACTCTAGGCCTGGTATTTGGAAACGTATCTAAATATTTATTTTTTCTAAAATCCTGGCCAATACATACAATATAGAACAATACAAAAATGCCTCTTTGTGTTTATTTTAGATGTGTGGAAAGCTTTTCTGTACACTTTCTCCTCCCCTATAAACAGATACGAAAAGACAACTTGTTCATAACCTCTGCAGCCGGAGAGACTATCAAAGTCCCTGTACAGTATAAGGGCCAAAGTTGTGATCCTGCTTCCAAATGACATCAGCAGAAGATCAGCCATTGGCTTTGATGAAAGCAAGAGAAGATGATGATTCTTGCTTGACTAACTCATGAAAGTAGGTCAGTTGAGGTAATAGAACCTGATAGATTTGTTATGACTCAAGCTCTATTTCAGGGGTAGGCAACCTATGGCACGCGTGCCAAAGGCGGCACACGAGCTGATTTTCAGTAGCACTCACACTGCCCGGGTCCTGGTCACCAGTCCGGGGGGGCTCTGCATTTTAATTTAATTTTAAATGAAGTTTCTTAAACATTTTAAAAACCTTATTTACTTTACATACAACAATAGTTTAATTATATATTCTAGACTTGTTGAAAGAGACCTTCTAAAAACGTTAAAATGTATTACTGGCACGTGAAAACTTAAATTAGAGTGAATAAATGAAGACTTGGCACACCCCTTCTGAAAGGTTGCCGCCCCTAGAATCATAGAATCATAGAATCATAGAATATCAGGGTTGGAAGGGACCCCAGAAGGTCATCTAGTCCAACCCCCTGCTCAAAGCAGGACCAAGTCCCAGTTAAATCATCCTAGCCAGGGCTTTGTCAAGCCTGACCTTAAAAACCTCTAAGGAAGGAGATTCTACCACCTCCCTAGGTAACGCATTCCAGTGTTTCACCACCCTCTTAGTGAAAAAGTTTTTCCTAATATCCAATCTAAACCTCCCCCATTGCAACTTGAGACCATTACTCCTCGTTCTGTCATCTGCTACCATTGAGAACAGTCTAGAGCTATCCTCTTTGAAACCCCCTTTCAGGTAGTTGAAAGCAGCTATCAAATCCCCCCTCATTCTTCTCTTCTGCAGACTAAACAATCCCAGCTCCCTCAGCCTCTCCTCATAAGTCATGTGCTCTAGACCCCTAATCATTTTTGTTGCCCTTCGCTGTACTCTTTCCAATTTATCCACATCCTTCTTGTAGTGTGGGGCCCAAAACTGGACACAGTACTCCAGATGAGGCCTCACCAGTGTCGAATAGAGGGGAACGATCACGTCCCTCGATCTGCTCGCTATGCCCCTACTTATACATCCCAAAATGCCATTGGCCTTCTTGGCAACAAGGGCACACTGCTGACTCATATCCAGCTTCTCGTCCACTGTCACCCCTAGGTCCTTTTCCGCAGAACTGCTGCCGAGCCATTCGGTCCCTAGTCTGTAGCGGTGCATTGGATTCTTCCATCCTAAGTGCAGGACCCTGCACTTATCCTTATTGAACCTCATTAGATTTCTTTTGGCCCAATCCTCCAATTTGTCTAGGTCCTTCTGTATCCTATCCCTCCCCTCCAGCGTATCTACCACTCCTCCCAGTTTAGTATCATCCGCAAATTTGCTGAGAGTGCAATCCACACCATCCTCCAGATCATTTATGAAGATATTGAACAAAACGGGCCCCAGGACCGACCCCTGGGGCACTCCACTTGACACCGGCTGCCAACTAGACATGGAGCCATTGATCACTACCCGTTGAGCCCGACAATCTAGCCAGCTTTCTACCCACCCTATAGTGCATTCATCCAGCCCATACTTCCTTAACTTGCTGACAAGAATGCTGTGGGAGACCGTGTCAAAAGCTTTGCTAAAGTCAAGAAACAATACATCCACTGCTTTCCCTTCATCCACCGAACCAGTAATCTCATCATAAAAGGCGATTAGATTAGTCAGGCATGACCTTCCCTTGGTGAATCCATGCTGACTGTTCCTGATCACTTTCCTCTCCTCTAAGTGCTTCAGGATTGATTCTTTGAGGACCTGCTCCATGATTTTTCCAGGGACTGAGGTGAGGCTGACTGGCCTGTAGTTCCCAGGATCCTCCTTCTTCCCTTTTTTAAAGATGGGCACTACATTAGCCTTTTTCCAGTCATCCGGGACTTCCCCCGTTCGCCACGAGTTTTCAAAGATAATGGCCAAGGGCTCTGCAATCACAGCCGCCAATTCCTTCAGCACTCTCGGATGCAATTCGTCCGGCCCCATGGACTTGTGCACGTCCAGCTTTTCTAAATAGTCCCTAACCACCTCTATCTCTACAGAGGGCTGGCCATCTCTTCCCCATTTTGTGATGCCCAGCACAGCAGTCTGGGAGCTGACCTTGTTAGTGAAAACAGAGGCAAAAAAAGCATTGAGTACATTAGCTTTTTCCACATCCTCTGTCACTAGCTTGCCTCCCTCATTCAGTAAGGGGCCCACACTTTCCTTGGCTTTCTTCTTGTTGCCAACATACCTGAAGAAACCCTTCTTGTTACTCTTGACATCTCTTGCTAGCTGCAGCTCCAGGTGCGATTTGGCCCTCCTGATATCTTTCCTACATGCCCGAGCAATATTTTTATACTCTTCCCTGGTCATATGTCCAACCTTCCACTTCTTGTAAGCTTCTTTTTTATGTTTAAGATCCGCTAGGATTTCACCATTAAGCCAAGCTGGTCGCCTGCCATATTTACTATTCTTTCGACTCATCGGGATGGTTTGTCCCTGTAACCTCAACAGGGATTCCTTGAAATACAGCCAGCTCTCCTGGACTCCCTTCCCTTTCATGTTAGTCCCCCAGGGGATCCTGGCCATCTGTTCCCTGAGGGAGTCAAAGTCTGCTTTCCTGAAGTCCAGGGTCCGTATCCTGCTGCTTACCTTTCTTCCCTGCGTCAGGATCCTGAACTCAACCAACTCATGGTCACTGCCTCCCAGATTCCCATCCACTTTTGCTTCCCCCACTAATTCTACCCGGTTTGTGAGCAGCAGGTCAAGAAAAGCGCTCCCCCTAGTTGGCTCCCCTAGCACTTGCACCAGGAAATTGTCCCCTACGCTTTCCAAAAACTTCCTGGATTGTCTATGCACCGCTGTATTGCTCTCCCAGCAGATATCAGGAAAATTAAAGTCACCCATGAGAATCAGGGCATGCGATCTAGTAGCTTCCGTGAGTTGCCGGAAGAAAGCCTCATCCACCTCATCCCCCTGGTCCGGTGGTCTATAGCAGACTCCCACCATGACATCACTCTTGTTGCACTAGGTTGCTCTATTTGCTGTTTTATCACTGACTGAATGCATGACTTTGGAAAAGGCGAAGTCTAAAAGTCCCAAATAGATCCACTAATGTTGGAGCCCAATTTGAGACCTAGATCCTGATTTTTCTCTCTGACATTAACATGAGCGACAGGCACTCAGCACCTCTGGAAATCAGGCCTAGATGTATCAAGCTGAGCACCTAAATTTAGTGACATTTTGAAAATGTGGGCCCTATCCTCTGTACCTTAGTGTAGCTCGTGGTATAATAGTACTAGTGATGCTGAGATATGTTGTGTAAAGCACTTTCAGACTCTTGGATGAAAGGCCATATACAAGTTGGGGGGTTTTAAATCGTATACTCTGATGTAGCCTTTGTGATGGAATGTGGAAAGTTTTCCCAGACTGGAGAGAGGCACACATCAAGTAATTTTCAGTCTAGTTCTGGCTGCAGGGTTAGCCACATGATCTGATAATTCAGCCTTCGAGTATGGGATGTATCACCGAAGTGTTGTAGGTGGCTGATTTGCTTTTGTTTGTTGCCAAAATGAACAGTCTGCTCCTATATTTTTCCATCCCGTACCTCATCTTTCCATTAACTGAGAGAAGTCTATGTCAAGAGATTTCCTTCGGCTTTCACATCAGTAATGAGAATTATACCTGGACTACAGCAAGCTTAAGATAGGGTTGGGTCTTGCTGTTAGTAACAACTCAAATGCGAGAGCTCCACTGAATCTGTCTGGTCCAAACATTAGCACAGTGACATATTCAAGTAGGTCGAGTTAGCTGCAGTTTAGCTTCAGAAGCCTCAGAAATATGTTCTCACATAAAATATGGCCTTTGACTCTACACCTGCAGGCTTTGATCACTTCTGATTTCACAAGTGAGTCCACATAGTACCTTGGATGGTGCTCACCAACTAAGTCCAGCTGTGCCAGGGTTTGGGAAGAGAGATGCTTCCCTTTGAGCTGCCCTCTGGAGCAATATCCTAATGTGGTCTAGGGGGACACTGCTACTGGAGGTTGATGTTTCTCAGAGGAGATGTAAAATTGAGGTCCTCACTACATGAGGTCATTTATGGCTGAAGGTGCCAAATATGCTTAACTTAATGCACTATGAGTAACCTCCCGGTGTCAATGGAACTCTTCATGGTGTATAAAGTTAAGCCCAGGCATGTATCTTTGCAGGATTGTGGCCTACATTTGAAAAAGTTGCCTGATTTGTAAGCTGAGTTTGCACATACATTCGTATTGTTTGTGCTTATGCAAGTTGGACTTTGCATATGCACTTTTTTCAAATGTGGGCCTCCAAATTTCAGAGTCCTCTATTTGTTTTGGCCAAAGTCTCATTTATATGCTTACGTTTTCAAAGGGAGAATAGTATTTTTCTTGTTTCCTATTCTACACTGATATATACTCTTGCTATGCACCCCAGAGATAGCTGCATTTCCATGCTGAGTAAAGTTTTTATATATAATTTGAAAAGTGGTTTGAAAGGTAATGTATCTGTATAAAATTTAATTTAAAATAACATGGTTTCCTCCCAAGCTTATACATTTTAAATGTATTTCCTTTAAATGTAAATACTTCTCAGATGTATTTGAGAAGGAGGAAGATACCCATACAACTTCATATGAAGCTGTGGAAGACCCTATACCACAAGTGATGCTCTAGAAGATCCTATTTACACAAGCTTTGCATCAATGTCAGGACCATGGCAAGGCTTTACTATACTTCTTACAAAGTTGGCTTAGCTCCTGTCTGTACTGTAAAACAAAACCAGAAATTAGCCAAACTGTGTGGTACAACATGTTGCAAGTGACTCCGCCCTCTTCCCCCCCACACACACACGTTTTGCATTTGTATTGTATGTAGGTCCAAAGGCAAGCCTCACACTAGAAGATGTAGTTGCCAACCCTCCAGGTTTTGCCTGGAGTCTCCCAGAATCGGCAGCAGTCTATTGAAAGCAATCCAGGAGATTTTAATAAAATATTTTAATTTTATTATTAATTATTTAAATTTTAATAAAATATTTTAAGAAAATGACATTGTCAAGTTGGGGGGGGGGAAATCTCTCAGAATAGCTTTAGTCAGAGTTGGCAACCCTACTAGAAGATGACGCTGGAATAGGTTTGGATTGGGTGTTTAAAACCTAGCCCCATACACCTGTTCCTACTAGTTTGCAGCACCCAAGAGTATTCTGGGTTCCTCACTGTACAGATTGGATTACGTGATCCCTGTCTCTCAGATCTTGCAAACCAATCCCAGTGTGACTCACTGAAGTAGGAGAGGGGTTGGGGAAGGAATGACAGGAAAACACTAATAAGATTATTTGGCTACTTGGTTAAGGCTACTATGTAGCATGATGGAGTAGGAATTGTATTTAAAAAATATAAATAGCTGTCTTAAAGAGCAAATTTCTCATGAGGAAGGATGATCTGCGGTTAAGACACCGGACTGGGACTCGGGAGAGCTGGGTTCAATTTCCAGCTCTGTTATAGACTTCTCATGCGACCCTGGGCTAGTCACTTAGTCTCTCTGTCTCAGGTGCCCATTATTTAGATGTCTCTGACTCAGCATATGTACAGCCCCTAGCACAATGGGGCCCTGGTCTCGATTGGTGACTTTAGGCAGTATTCTAATAATAATAATAATGGGTGTCTTCATTTCAGTGCATTACAACAATTTATGCCTTCATTTCATAACATAGGGAAAGAGGAGTATGTTTAAAGTCCTCTGTTGAAAACACTGCATCTTCACCAGCTTTTAATTCCTCAAAGCAGTCTAATCCTGAGGTTAATGTAAAGAATCCAAATATAATGATTTTGTGTTGACCTAGCTGGTGGGGTACAGACAGGTCTATTGTGGGGGCATATCCATATAGAGATGGTATACTTATGCCATTTTCCCAGGACTGATAAGAGTCAAGAAAGGGTTAATGTCAATTCTGTGTGAGTTCAAGCAAACTATAGGTCTAAATATTCATAGCGTTCTTGACATGCCAAATCTATGTTGGAAACCAGGAGCCTAAGACTTTACAAAGCTGCTTTTGCACACAAGTCTACTAAGAATGCATCATGACAAGGGAAAAGCAAAAATACTGCCAGTAGTAGAGAACTTAATGTGACTTGGCTAGTGCTGTGCAGGGCTAAATTGGAGCTAACCTCCATTAATCCACTTAAATGGAATGGTGAACGTGATCCAGCAAAAGCAGTAATCCTCTCTCAGATTGACTAGACTCATGCTGACATGCAGAGAACTGGGGTTTGTGCCAGATAGTTGGCTAGGTGGGACTGCAAAGGGGATGTGTGGGGATGACCAACCACGTAAACTGTGGGGCCTGATTTTCCACGATAGGTGCACCTCTGCACCCAGATGACTTAGCCCAGAGGTGTGGGCAGGCCAGCTGGGGATACTACGTATCTCTAGGCACTTGGGACCAAATATGGAATTGGCAATTTACAGGCCAAATCAGACATGCGCAGGCTTGAGAGGCTTTCTTAGATCTCTGAAAAACTGAGCCTGAAGTTAGAAGGAGGCAAGCAGACCCACAGCTCTTGTCATCTTTGTTCCAATACGTACTTGGATGGATTCGCTCACTCCTTTATAAATTTTTTTTTTTAACTGCAAACAGCCCTGGTTGCTGAAAGACTCGCCCCACAGTGGAGGAGCTCCATTCAGCTGAGCAGAGAAAGCATACACTGTAACCTTAATTAGCCAATCTGGAAAGCATTTCTTCTTGTCGAACGAACAGTTCAATGCATCTGAAGACATCTGGTCTGCCTTTTAAAGTAGTACGTGATCCATATTCTCTTTTTAGTTGGCCTTGTAATTTATGCCTTGTCTGCCGTTCTCTATTCATGGCCATTCCTTATGTTGACAGTTAAGTAGCTGTCTGTGAAAATAAGAAATGCTATCATCTGCTCTTCGGTATGCAGTTCTACAGGCCTGCTTTGAAGGCATGTATTGCCCAACCCCCTTTTTCCTTAGCTGCCTTTCTACCCCTTTACCATGTGGCCTGTGTTTGGGTTTCTCTGTGTTTGGAGGGGGAGGGGCAGTGATGTGTCTGTGGTTTAGATATTTGAAACTCAACAAGCTTTTATGCAAGGAAAGAGGAGGAGTTTTACTCCTGTCCCCTTGGGAAATTTTATCAAGCTTAACTAGACACTCCAAGTTGGACTAAAGTCTGACCTTCACATATTTCAAATTTGCTGTTTTACATAAGAACAGCCATATTGGGTCAGATCAATGGTCCATCTCCCCCAGTATCTTGTCTTCCGACAGGGGATGGTGCCATATGCTTCAGAGGGAATAGACAAAACAGGGCAATTGTCGAATGATCCATCCCCTCTTGTCTAGTCCCAACTTCAGACAGTCGAAGGCTAACGGATATGCACAGCATCAGGTTGCACCCCTGACCTCTTGGCTAATAGCCATTGATGGACCTATCCTCTATGGTCTGAACCCAGTTTTACTCTTGGCCTTCACAACCTCCCTGGCAATGAGTTCCACAGGTTGACTGTGTGTTGTGTGAAGACGTACTTTCTTGTGTTTGCTTTAAGCTTTTTGCCTATTAATTTCATTATTTTGCCACTGCTGACTCTGTTCTGCCTTTTTTCTGCACTCTGACAAAGCCTCTCAATATTTCTAAACAATGACACCTAGCTTACAGCTATATAAACTGAGGCACAAAAAAATGAAGCAACATGCCCAGTCAAAGGCATACCCGTCAGCCCTGCCTTCCATTTTCCTGCTCTAATGACTAGTCCCTCTACTCTGTTTTTCCCCACTCTTGCAGCTGTTGTCAGTCCTAGCACACACTTAGTGGGATGACCATTTGTGAAATAATTTGTACCTTTTGCCAGTTCTCTGTAGAAATATTCCCAGGCTGGTTGTACTCTGGGCCTCTTTTACATGCTGCGGTTCCATCTGGAGTATTTCTTGTATGGTTTGGATATGATTTGATTAATTATATACTGCTCAGGGAAAATAAAACCCCTGTCGAGTGCAAAAGAAGTGTCTTACGTTATTAACGGCAAACTCGGCATTTTTCCCTAAGGTCTTGTTCCTATTCTACTTATCACATTTGCTTTTAAGTGTAAAGTTATGTCGACACTCAAAAAGCACTATAATAAAAATGGGTATTGCATGTTCACACTCACTCCCTCTGTCAGCAGAGCGCATTCAC
Organism: Dermochelys coriacea; assembly: GCF_009764565.3. Lineage (NCBI taxonomy): Eukaryota > Metazoa > Chordata > Testudines > Dermochelyidae > Dermochelys > Dermochelys coriacea. Next base: position 195,052,325 of record NC_050070.1, read on the forward strand.
AGTGGGGACACTAACATTGACAGTGTGAGCAGTGTACTGTGGGTACCTATCCCACAGTCCATCTTGACACCTTCTGCTGCTAAGTCTTGTGGGAAGGCAGAGCAGATTGTGGCGCATCTTGGGATTGGGCTCAATGTCCCATGATGCATTGCTTTCTGTCCCAGCATTCCCTGGGCTTTCTTTTGCGGCATTTTTCAACAGCCCTTCTTTGCTGTGCACCCCGGCATCTTTGTGAGAAGGGATGGATCCCTGCTCTCCTATGCTCTGATAACTGTTATGAAGACATCAGAGATGGCAGTGCAGTTAATCGTGAAGTTCCTAACTGAAGATGACTCCCGGTTGCCTGCCATGCTGTAGGATATGGGTAGGAGCAACTTTATATTGCTTTTGGCATTCACAGAATAGCTGCAGAGGGTGGACCATTGCTTTTGGGCTCGGGAAACAAGCACCGAATGGTGGGATCATATCGTCATGCAGTTCTGGGATGACGAGCAGTGGCTATAGAACTTTCGGATGCAGAAAGCCACCTTCCTGGAACTTTGCGCAGAGCTCGCCCCAGCACTGCGGTGCAAGGACACCAGAATGAGAGTTGTCCTAGCGGTAGAGAAGCGTGTGGCAATTGCTGTGTGGAAGCTGGCAATTCCAGACTGCTACCAGACGGTTGCAAATCAGTTTTTAGTCGGGAATTCAACCGTTGGTGCTACGTTAATGCAAGTGTGCAAGGCAATTAATCGCATCCTGCTACGAAGGATCATGATTCTGGGAAATGTGCATGAAATAGTGGATGGCTTTGCAGAAATGAGTTTCCTGAACTGTGGAGGGGCGATAAATGGCACATATTTTCCAATTTTGGCACTGGACCACCTTGCAATGGAGTACATCAGTAGGAAGTGGTACTTCTCTATGGTGTTGTAGGCACTTGTGGATCACCATGGGTGTTTCACTGACGCCAACACAGGGCAGTCTGGGAAGGTACATGACGCACATATCTTTAGGAACACCAGCCTGTATAGAAAGCTACAAGCGGGAATTTTCTTTCCAGACCAGAAGATTACAGTGGGGGATGTTGAACTGCCTATAATGATCCTGGGAGACCCAGTATACCCCTTACAGCTGTGGCTCATGGGAAACCTGGACAGTAGTAAGGAACAGTTCAAAAACAAGCTGAGTAAGTGGTGGATGACAGTGGAATGTGCCTTTGGCAGATTAAAGATGGGTTGGTGATGCCTTTATGGCAGGCTAGACCTCAGTGAGGATAATATTCCCATGGTCATAGCTGCTTGTTGTACATTGCATAATCTTTGTGAAGCTAAGAGTAAAAAGTTTGCTTATGGGTGGAGTATTGAGGCAGACTGCTTGGCTGCTGATTTTGAGCAGCCAGATACCAGGGCTATCAGAGGGGCCCAGAGTGGGGCAAGTCAAATCAGGGAGGCTTTGAAGCAACACTTGGAAAATGAAAACCAGCAATGTATATCACTGTGATTGGTGCTGCAATGTTACATTACATGTAGTTGTCCTACGAAGCAATAGTGACATTTTGGAGCCTTACATTCCAGCAAGCACATGATTAAACCTCCTGTGTATGTTATCAGTAGTGACTGCTATCTCAATTTGTAGGAAACAAATAAAGATGTTACTATTCAAAAACTTTGCCTTTATTGCACAATAATAGCCCCCACCACCACCACCACACACACACACACGCACGCACAAGGAAAGGAGGTACCAGGGAAGGGCAGACTTTTACAGCTGTGTGTAGGTCCAGCTATCATTTTGAAAGTTGTCCCAGGGGGTGGAGTGAAGGGGAAGCTGAGAAGTCCCAGAAAGTGGAAAGGACTGTGTGGGCGGAGTTTGGGAGGGGGTATGGAAGAGAGTTCTGAATGTGCTGCAGGGGAGGGCAGGCAGGCAGGCATGCCCGCACCTGCTCCGTCTGCAGAATTATTAAGGATTTCAGCATCTGCGTTTGCTCCTCCATGACTTTAATCATCTGCTCACTAGCATCCTTAACAAACTCCTGATTTTCTTTTCTGTCCTGCCTTTCAGCTTCCCTCTATGCCTTACGTTCCCTTTTCTCTGCATTGGAGCAGTGCAGTACCACCCGGAACATGTGTTCTTTGCTGGGTCTTGGGCAGTTTCTTATCTGGCAGAGACACTCGGCTGGTGTATGTGTGGGGGGTGTTCCTGAAGACCACATCTGCCAAAGCACAAGGAACAGAAGCATGATTTAAATTCACTCACAGCATTGAAACATTTCAGTTAAATACACCTTTTGCAACATAATCACTTTCTCACTCACCCTTGGCAAGCACACATCTCTGCAAACACCAAAGCATGGTGAGTGTTGGCTGAGGGTGGGCTGCTCTACATGGGGGGGAAAGAGCACTCCGCAAGGATTGCGGTGCAGCCGCCTAGGGGAAAAAATTATAAAATTCTCCCCCACTTGTCTACAGGCGGGGTTCATTGTAGCAGACATCTCACTGCTGAGGGTAAGCAGGGAAGCGAGGGTACTTCTACTACACACTTGTGGCTTCCGCCCTGCTCCCTATGCTGGTCGCCTGTGTGCCACTTTGGTCCCTGCACAAGTGATTGCCGAATGGCACAGGAAAGTTTCCTACAATGGGGGAAGGAACAAAGCAGCTCTGCCAAGGAACCTTCAGCAGAGGATTACTGAGTAGCTCCAGGAAACTTTCCTGGAGATCTCTCTGGAGGAGTCCCATGAGATCTCGGCACGCATCAACACCCTGTTCTACCATACTGATTAGCTACCCAGAGAAATGTCCAGCTCACAGAAACACAGCCAGCCTTGTACATTTCTATACCCTGAACCCATCTCTGCACTACACAAACTATAGCCACTTACCAGGCGTCTCCTCTCCTGCTTCTTGCTCGCTGGAGAGCAACTGCTGAGACTTGCTAGTCACCTCCGGAGTGGTGAACAGTTTCTGGCTGCCTGTCCCACTGGGCAACCTCACCAGGAGCTCCACATGGTTGTCTAACTCCACCTCTTTGTCAATGACTAAGTTCTCCAGGTTGGGTCCTCTTTCCACCGCCAAAATATCTACGGTGCTCTTGGTGGTGGAGATGGGGTCACCACCAAAGATAGCATCCAGCTCCTTATAGAACTGGCAGATCTTAGGTGAAGCACCGGAGCAATGGTTTGCCTTATGGTATGCCTGCCTCAGCTCCTTTATCTTTGCTCTGCGCTGCACTGTGCCCTGATCATAGCCCTTTTCGCACAAGCCTCGAGAAATGTGCCCATAGGTATCAAAATTCCTATGGCTCAAGTACAGCTGGGACTGCACAGCCTCCTCTTCCCATATACTGTGCAGATCCAGCAGCCCCACAGTGGTCCAAGTGGGAGAGCGTTTGCTGTGACTTTTATAGTAGACGAATATATTTTACAGAACATATATGGAAAAGAAAGCAAGGGCTCGCTCTGATCACAAAAAAGCCTTTCTGCCTTTTCAAGTTGAACTCTGTCATTATGCCCTTTGGGGTCTGATCCTGCATCATGTCCTTCAATGGGTGTTTTAACACTCATTTGACCCATCTCTGTGTATGGTCATGCAGTTTGTGTCAATTTTGCAAATAAAACATTACTGGACAAATCTCTCGCCCACCCCCACAAACACTGCTACAGTTGTCATTTCTTTCTAAAGCCAGGTTTGTAACACCGTGCTCATGTTTGCAAAAGGATCAAATTGTGACGTGATACACAGTAAATCCACAGTCACTTTGACTTCCATGCAGTTATTTCTGCTGTACTCTGGTGACACTGAGAACAGAATTTGCCCCTAAAGAGGGATTTTCCTTGTTTGTTTATTTTTTATGTAAACGCTCCTGTCTGTGTGGCAAGCGAGTGGTTTTACGGGCAATTAAATCTTTCAGTTATCGGAACTGCACAGTAATAGAAAACTGTAACATCATAGCCTGGGAATCAAACACAATAAAACAAATGTGATCCATTTTTACAATTGTAATTCAGCATGTGCAATAATGTTGCTTTCAAATCTGGGCTTAAGTGCCAATAACTGAAAATCATTGAACACACTTTTAGCTTGGATAGCCTCTTTCTTTTAATTCGTGTGGGTATTTTTTTGTTTTTTTTTTTTAAAAACATTGAGTTACATTTGACAGATCTCCCTGGAGCTAATTTAACGAGGCCCCAGATTGTCTGCCCAACCTCTTTTGTTTACATGTATGAAACCTGCAACAAATTTAGACACAACACTAGCCAGTCCCCTATCCCCCTGACAAGAACAGCTGCATAAAGATGACTTAAAACTGCAACGTACCATTTTGATTATTAGCTCTTGGCAAACTTGATGGTGGGATAACTTGATGATGTTGTAATAGTTGTCCTGTAAATGCCTTCTCCCTTGAAAATTACATGTTGGGGTTTTTGGAGGGCAAATTTGCATTTGAACCAGCACCTTTTCCTTGGCGATAGAGGGAGCATATGGTGAATTGTTTCAGTACATGGGTGAGTAGTTCCTGATTTGTGTCCCCCCTGTAAAATAAAACCAGAGGAATAGCTATAGAATGAGTCCATCTGATTTCCAGTCCCACTTTTCCATTAATAGGTCCTTTTTAATCCAGTTATAATTGTAGTTAGAGACAGTATGGTCTAGTAACGAGGCAACTGCACTGGCAGTAGGTAAACGTGAGTTATACTTTTGGATCTGCCACTGCATGACCTTGGGCAAGTCATGTCACCTCTATTTTCCCCTTCGCCCTTTGTATCTCTCATCTGTGTAGACTCTTGGTATATCTTGGAGCTGTAAATTCCAGCTTGAACAGACATACTTATGTCAGCTCCAATCGAGCGAGCACACTAAAAATAAGAACAGTAAGAGTGGCTGAGTACACCCCTAAGGTCTCCGATGGGAATGTACTTGGGGCAGCTAGCCTCTCACGCTGCTGTAGACACGCACTGTTTTTAGTGCGCTGACTTGATGCGAGCGAGCCCGACTATGTCTCCTTGGGCTGGAATTTACACCTCCAGCCTGAAGTGTAGATGTTCCTTTCAGAGGACAGGACTGTTTCCTCTGTATCTTTGTACAGTACCTACCACAGTGGAGTCCTGAGCTCAGCGGGGGCCTGTAAGTGCCACCATCAACCAAATAATTAATATTAATCATTCAACTCGAATTACAAGTGGTTTGTATTGTCACTTTTTGTTTGTTCGTTTAATTCAAATTCAGCCCTGGGAAATTAAAGTCAAACGGACACACGTGCTCTCAACCTTGCTATTTATATTTAAAACTATTAATACATTGGCTTAGAACATAACTAAATATACAGAAACATGAACCTACTATGTTATTAATTCAGTTTTAGCTCAAGTCTCATCTGCTTAAGCTTTTTATTCCTTTTTAAAAAGGTTTAAATATTAGCTAGGACTCAAATAGGTCCCTTGAGTGTTTGACTTTTTACCAAGTCTTGCCCATCTCAAATGCTTTCCTGAGGCTCTTTTTTGTTTATCCAACACAATTTCCTTCCTTCCTTCACGTCCAGTCCTCTTTGCTCCCCTGGGGCTTCTTATGATAGGCTAGCCACTAATCATGTACTTCTGCCCCAGAAGCATAGATAAAGGCTTCCTCCCAAGGCTTCCAGTCCAAGGAGGATGTAAGCCGTAATGGTAATCTTAAACAACACTGCTATTCATTGTTTTGGAGATCTGGGAAATATCTTTAAATTCAGCTTGCTGAATTAGCTGCTCCTCGAGTAACCCACAGCTGCTGCCTATCTGTCCCATTACGTTTACAAAAAATGCAGCAATTCTCATTACATACAATATTTTTTCAACATATGGGCCTTCCATTAGGTTATGTCTCTGTGTGGCTCTGTTGCCATGAATGCATACACAGAAACATTTTCGTTTGTACTTCATTTACCACAACCCGCCTCCCTCACTGCTCCGAATAAATAACCCAACAACTCTGGAAAAAGCATTAGAAGACAGGGATTTTCAGTTATTCAGATGGAGCAAAGATGCCGGAGTGCTCCAGAAGGCAGCCTCCAGCTGGAGCTGACACTTTTTAGGTTAAAATACCATGACTAATCCCTTAAAAGTGGAACTGTGAGCCACTTTAGGGCCTGATCCTGCAACCAGTTAACATATGTGAGCATCTCCATTGGCTTTGGTGGGACACCTCTCATGTGTAACTTTACTCACCTGTATAACTGCTGGCAGGATGCCCCTCACCCTTCGGTTTCCCATCCTCCCAGTTTTAGGGGCATACTTTGAAAGTACGTAATAAATGCCATGGACAAAACCCTGTTCCTCTCCCACTTTGAGTGGTGGCAGAAAGTACTGGCTGTATTGGGAGAGGGAAGGTAAGTCAAGCTCCTGCAAGTAAGCAGCACCCTGTGATGAAGCCTTGTGAACAGGATCTCGAAGAAGGAGGTTGCTTTTTGGGGCACAGCTGGTATATCTACACTACCCTTTTGGGGCAGAGCTGTAGATCCTCTGAACAACCTCACCAGCAAGCCTGGAGGCTCTTGAGGCTGAATTAGTGTCTGCACAGCACCCTGTGTATGTGGAAGAAGAGATTCTCTCTCCTCAGCCTCCCGAACACACACCCCATTTATCCAGGCTTTACACAGGGGAGAGGACTTACCCCTTGGTATGGAGACATTGCCTTAAAGGATGCTCAGAATCTATGCATTTGCCCTGAAGATCCTATAGTGTAGCCAAGCTCGTTGCATTAAGCTGGCTTAGGGGGTGATTTTTATCTATAAAGTATGTTTTAAAAAAAACAAAACACCACCACCACCAACAAAAAAACCTACTCCAAACTGACAGTTTTATACTGCTAGCTCCATGCACCAACCGTCTCTAAGGGTCTGTCCAGCTCTCATTGATTCAAGACTTGGATCAGACCCAAGCAATTAGTTAATTCTCACAACTATTTGGTGGGGCAGAGAAGGACCACTATCCCCCTTTTAAACTGAGCACAGATACATTAAGTGACATGGCCACGGTCACACAGTGAGTCAGCAGCAGAACTGCCAGTGGGACTCAGGCATCCTGAATCCTGGGTCTCTGCTCTAATCATCAGACCACAGTGGCAGCATCTTGTTTTTCCCTGTCGTGAGCTGTGTACATCTTATCCCACCGTCTCAGCTCAGGCTGATACCAACTTCTGCTGGAGAGAGAGACAAGCTTCACAGAGCTCTTTTTCAGGTCTGAGAAAGGTAATCAGACCTGAAGAGCGGTGAAGCTCAAAAGCTTCTCTTTTTCACCAAAAGAAGCCGGTCCAATAAACGATATTACCTCGCCCACCTCGTCTGTCATATTCTGGAACCAACATGGCTACAATGCTGCAAATAAAACAATACTCAACTAACTGCCCATGAACACTCGCGCAGCGGGGGAAAGGAGGAAGGAACATGGCTTGAAAACCTTCTTTTGGCCTAAGTGGGAATAGTCTCTGAGAGAGTTTGTCACTGGTCCAAGCTAGCTGGGGTTTAAATGCTTTCCTCAGCTTTTCTCCCTAAATCAATGTGAATATTCTTGGCAAGCTCTATTACTATGCATGGGGGGCAGCTGTGATTCAAGTAGGGATTTTTCCCCCCTTTCTACTGTCCCAGTCTTCCTGTCTGATGCAGATGTGATCCTTTCCCTCTGCCTGTCTAACAGCTAATCATTTTATCAGACAAGCCAAGAGGCTGAAGAAAACAGACCATGCATATTCTTGACAAGCAACAACTGTACTAAAATGGGGGGAGGGTTACTCCCTTCTGACTTCTCCACCTAACAAAAACTTCCAAGAATAGAATGAATTCAGTTCCATAAGTGAACAGCCCGCCTTAAAAAAAATGCAAATTTTGCAGCAACTCTCTACCTGCACATGGGAAAGCCATTTAGATACAACATAAAGGAGACGTCGCTGAAGCGCATAGCAGAATCTTTGAGGAGTCCAACTTTTTGTTCTTAATGTTTCTGCTGGAGATTGGTAGAGGTGCTTGCAGGGCTCTTGTCTCAAATCCAAAGGTGCCTGTTTGCTTTTTCCATTTGTACGATTGTTCTTAGGTGACACCCGCAGAACAGCGTGGGAGGAGCGTAAAGAATGCACACTGGTGGGGAAAGGCACTGTATTTACACCTTCCATTTTCATGTCGTACAGCATTGTAATATCAGAGGAACATGAGCCCTAAAATTATTCCTTTCAAAATTAAATTCCCTCCGTATGAGTAAATATATGAAATGGGCAAGGAATAATCCCAGTCGCTCATTTAACAGTCTAGTGAACAGATTCTAAGATAAATGGAACCATTATGCTCAGCTAGTCCGAGCTCCTCAACAACACAGGCTATAGATTTCCCCAACGATTCCTGTATCTGTCACCACAGATGGTTCTTTCTAATTGCTGCATTTCAAACACAAACAGAAGAAGAGACTCAAACTCATGGTGAAGTGGTGCCCCGCTCTGGGCACTTCCTCTGTGCACTTGGTCACCCACCAGTGTTTTAAGCACTTGTGTAATTAGGTAATTATCTATTAAATTACACAATAGTTTGGTCTCGCATGCTACTTGGATTCATTTGCCATTTAGCCTCCAGGGCTGACCGTGTTTTAGAGATTCTAGTTACAGTGATAACATTTAAAGTTCTAACATCTTATTTACAACTAGTCTTTCCTACTGGGAGAAACTTACAGCATTATGAGAATTAGCAAATCCATCCAGCTTTTACTTGAGTTGCCATGTTGTTTATTGAAAAAGTATGTTCAAAGAAGGCTCAATGATCCAAACCAGAAGAAAACCCTAAGCTATTCCAAAGGGACGCTGACTAGTGCCGAGGTGGTGCACAGCTCCCAAACGGGACAACTCTTTCCTTTAACATTTTGTGGCTGGAAGTAGGTGTGACAGACACCAAGAGGAGGCTGGACTGTTCCGCCAGATCCTGCCTTTCAAAGTCTTTAGAACCCTCCCACCTCAACTTTTCTACTGGGACCAAGAAAGGTGGCAGCAGGGATGCAAGAGATGGGTTGGTATGGGAAAGGGAAGTGCAGCAAAGGTAGAAATTTGGACTGGACACCCCCACATGAGTGTCACTGCTTTTGGAAAGGGTTCAGCCGTGTTAGTCTGTATTCGCAAAAAGAAAAGGAGTACTTGTGGAGTAAAAGGAGTACATCCGATGAAGTGAGCTGTAGCTCACGAAAGCTTATGCTCTAATAAATTTGTTAGTCTCTAAGGTGCCACAAGTACTCCTTTTCTTTTTGCTTTTGGAAAGTAAGCATGTGCTTGACACACATGAAACATGTGCTGTAAGCTCTGCTTTGATGTCAGCAAGTACCAATTAAAAAATGCCTGAAGAGATTTAAAATGCTCTCTCTAGGTTGGGCAGATTAGAGAAAATTGGTGAAGGATCCCTGAAACATCTAAGCTTCAGGGCAAATAAAGAGATCGGCTGGAGTAAAGGGTGCATTGGGGACAGCTTTACTAGGGGGTGGACCCACCTCTCCCGGGGGTTGGGTCCAACTCTCCCTGCTGCTGGCAATTGATAAGTTTTCAACAAACATTCCTGGATTTGGGGGCACAGGTAGCCTGGGGAAAAGGCCAGGGCTCCATTTCCCTTCCCAGTTTTGTAGCTGGGATACACCAGTTGGGTTGGCAAGATGAGTCAGAGCCAAGTTCCATTAAAAGGTTCCTAGCTCTGTCTCCTCCTAAGGAAGCTTAGTTCCTATTCTAGCTTAACCTTCTCATGTTTGTGTCTAATTTCTCTGAAGGGAGGAAAAAATAGACAGGCTGAGCCAAAAGTTTCCTCTTTCCCTAAAATTCCCTTCCTGCCCAACCTATTCAAAGGCTCAGGATAGAGACAGCTAAGTTCAGGGAGTATTTCTACAATTGTCAAAGACATGTTTTAAAAAAAATGTATCCTTTGCCTACCATTAGTAGTCTTGGCAGTCCTGCTTTGGGGAAGAGACGTAAATACAGGTATAGGGAAGGGGGGTTATTCCCGCGGATGGTATTTTGGTAGAAATGTTTTGAGATTGTAACTCATAACATGCAGAGCTATGTACTACTGTCTGCATCAGTTTTGTCCTGCCTTCTTTGCTTGTGCATGGTCTTCTGAAGACAAGCAAAATTCTCTCCCCCCAGCCTAAGGGAGGAGACAAGTTGGGAGTCGCATCTGTTTTCCTCAGGCCTGCTGGGCCTCAAATGCTGACATTTCCCCACTACAGGATGACTTTGCTCCAGAAACCAGCACCAGGTGAGCTGCCAGTGAAAACATTCTTAGTCACCCATTTCACTCTCAATAGGTGGACTTAAAAAATGTACATTGAGTAATTGTTTTTCCAAATGGTGGCTACAGAGTAACGTCAAAGACCATTTGAAAAATGTTCATGTAATTTTCATGTTTGCCAGAACACAGGTAAATGAGCATAATTTAAGGTTGATTCTTTGTAGTGTTCAAACTGCCTGGCATATGTTGCCACAACAAAGCAATATGGAAAGGGCTGTAAACACAAGGAAGACGTGCTTTTGTCACAATCCAGTGTCATGGGCAGAAACATAGTCACATTAAAGAAAAGAAGCCTGGAAAATGGTTACTGAGCAGAGGTAGAGCCTTCTGTATGGTGATGGGATATTAGAATTTTTTCCCCTTCCTCCATTAAGGTCCTAGCTACAAGCATTTGCACACAGCACAAAACTCACCTGACCCAACTACAAAGACAGTTGTAAGAAGAAAAGGAGGACTTGTGACATCTTAGAGACTAAAATTTATTTGAGCATAAGCTTTCGTGAGCTACAGCTGAAAGCTTATGCTCAAATAAATTTGTTAGTCTCTAAGGTGCCACAAGTCCTCCTTTTCTTTTTGTGGATACAGACTAACACGGCTGCTACTCTGAAAAACAGACAGTTGTGTTCGCAGCAGCATTTGTCACAACCCAACCACATATATCTACATCCACCATGGTGCCTAATGGTGTTTTAGTTCATCCTAGGTAAACCTGGGCAATTACCCCAACTTGCTCAGCAGGGGGCAAAGTGCCCAGAGGATATACAGACATGGCAGTGCCCTGCGAAACTGGCCAAACTTGGTTGAATCAGAAGCAGTATTCTATAAGCCAAAAGGGGTACAAGAAAAGAATTGTGTGCTCCACCTAATGCTGATGGCCAGTGTGAAACAATTAGCTGACACACTTTATCTAGTATTAGCTTTAGTGTGCTTGGACACAAGTCATCGTTAAAACCAATCATGTCACTAACCAGTTACCAAACCCACTGAAATCTGTGAGGTAGACAGGGCCCAATGCTAAAAAGACACGAACACTGTGCTATACAAAGCTGCTTCAAATTAAGTGCAGCTTTTAAAACATATCTACCTATCCCCTTACAACTAGCACAATTCTTCACTTTACCGATTAAGACAGGAAGAGTATTTAGCACCCTGCCACTTAATGCCAAGTGTTGTTTTCATATTGAAAAAAGTATTACTTTTGAAGGCTTTTCTCCGTCACTGGGCCAGTACTGTCCAGTGTATTCTAAAGTCAATGGAGCTGAGAGCTCTCAGCACGTCACAGGATCGGAAACCCAATCATAGTAACTAGCACAGAAAATCATAGCACTTGCCAGCCTGAATTCTGAACTGAGATTAAGAGTCTTGACAAGATTCTCTCTCATTGATGCGTTTCTCCTCTACATAGGTATTTAATCCTAGATCCAGCAAGGGGTGCTGGTGCATTTCTAAACGTGCCAGTGATCAATAGGGAGCTTGTTATGTTGATGTCCCAGATTCTCTAGTTAGCCATCCATAACATTTCCAATTTAAGTGGCTGATTAAAGGAGAAAATATAATAAACAGAATTGTGACTTCCCAAAGGAGACACAGCAAACATGAACTACTTCGAAAAATCTGATTTTATTTTTTAAATTGAAAAGACCTGCCAATTTGTTTCAGTTAATGTTTCTCTTTCCAGTCGTAGCCTCAAACGTCACTGTTTTAACATTGCTCAGAACAGTATAAAAAAAGCCATTCATGTTAATAGCTACACAGATTAATATCCTAAAACACATTGTGTTTTCAAAGCAGGTACGTTTAAAAATAGGTTGTTCACAAGAACTCTTACAATTGCTGAGGCATCCTGTATTTATGCGTAGACTCCCATTAACGTTAAATTGTAAATTTAACTTGGTATTTGGTTTTTAAAAAGTTAAAACCAGATCGCTTTCACAGCAACACAAGTTCTGAAGTGGGAAATCACACACACGAGAGGGAACCGCACTGAGCACAAGAACACCCACTCAACACACAAATATGCCATTTGGATTATGTCTAAATGCGCTCTCTCAAACCCAGGATAGCAATAATTTTAAATGCTCGGGTTTAATATAAATACAGAGTCTCCATAGAAACTCCAGTTACTGCAAAACTGAGCGACATCTGTAGCTCATGGTGCTGTGAAGTACTCAAGCCTAAGGGTCTGATCTTGCAATCCTTACTTACACAGACACACCTACCTGAGGCCAGTATGAAAACTTGAGCAAAGGGTTGTGCAGGGTCAGTCCCTAAATTTGAATGTTCAAATAGCACATTATTATTCTAAAAATATGTCATTCTTTGGTTTACTTCCATGGCTTTTGGGACACATGGAGAACGAAGAGACATGCACCATGTGAGAAGCTACAACTGCTATTTGTTCTAAAAGCAAGTCTTCTACTGTTGACGGCTGAACGGCATTTCTAAAGCATATCCGGTATTAAACTTACAGAAAACTACAAGAGTTCAGAATACCCCTTACAACCATATCCCCAAAATCTAGTAACCATTGTAAGTGCATGCATTGAGGCATGACCAGCATGCCTATAAATTCATATTGTTCAAGTTAAGGGTAATCACAGCTGCAAAAAACACTCTCCTGTAATTAAACTTCAGTGACTGTTTTAGTATTAAATACATGTAGACATGGTTATGCTTTCAGCCAAAAGGAAGGTCTCTCTCCATCAATTTAGGAATGAAAAAAAAAAGTTTCTGGAATCAAAGCAAGGTTTACATATTGCAGTGTTCGATGAGGACTAAATGATCAAAGAGAGATGTGTGTAATTGTCAGGTCTTAGCATATACACGAATGAATGCAATGTCATGCACACCAAACTTGGAAAGTCTGTCCCTACTCCACAACAGATCCTGGCTCTGCTGTTGTTAAATGTAGTAGTAAGGTTTTGGAAAAATTAGGTCAGACATGATATAATTTGATATTTTCAATGAATGGTGAAGTGACACAATGAATAGTTGGATGGAAATGCATACGAGCAATTTTTGCTACACTTTGCAGCCAGGCAGCAGATTTTATTCGGAGGATAGTACCTGTATTTCCTGTCAACAAGAAAATCATGCTGGCAACTAGATTAAAAAAAATAAGATTTCTGATAATTACCAGTAACATCTATTTTTCAATGAATCTCAGCTTTTAATGTGTTTTTTAGAAACAACATTCCCAACGCTGGTTTTACTTCCTTCCCCATAAGTATCAAAAATCAAGACTAGACAGAGTGAATTGTGGATATTTACCAACTAGCAACAAGTCTCACATGTCAATGTTATTTTTAACTGCAACAAATATAGGTCATTCTTCATAACCTACTGCCAGTGGTTGTTATAAATATCTGCTTGCTTTATTTAAACAAACATTGGTCAGTTAAGATGAAAGATTCATTTGCAATAACTACTTGGCACGGGATTCGGTACTTGCAAATTTTAATAGAAGCGCTTCTGATGTACACAAAAGCGCTTACAACAAGCTTTTACAACTCAAGTTTGTTGGGGTATTTTATTGTATCTAATTAGAATTATTACAAGCATTTTTAAAAATGTTATTTTTCAATAGATTAAGATTTAGGCTCCAGACCCAGCTGCTCTAAAATTTCTTAGCCAAAGCCTCAAACCCAAAGAAATGGAATTGATAATATAACAGCTCTTGCTCTCTATTACATAGACACATCATGGTACCAAAATTTAACTATAAAAGAAGAGTATTTCTACATAGAAGTTGACCCCCAGTGTCCCCTAGCAGCGAAGCTACATAACACCAAGAAACTATAAGGCTAAGAATTTAAATCTGTCAGCATACTAGAGGTTTCAGATATGTATTGGTTTGTGGCAATAACTGCTTAGTTGGCCATTCTGAAGAAACGCACCATGAAAAGCCCCATTGACTGTGTCATTTTGTTTAGGAATTCTGTCAAACAGTTGCAGATAAACTGCCTTCTAACACAGTTTAAGTGGCCAGTACATTTGGAGTCAAACTATGTTGGAAGCGTGTGGAAAGCCATTTGGGCTGGTTAAACCAGTTCCTAACTGTGGTTTTAATCAGAATTCCTAATTGTGGTAAAAAATGCCAATGGAGATGGTGGCCAAAGATGCAAAGGTAAACACCACAATAACGTGAAGGTAAAAGCTGCTGCCGACAGGTTTTCTTATGCTAAAAAAGGCACACCACCCCCAGTGAGCTAGAGGGGAAAAAAAAAAAAAAAGCCAGCAGCACTACAGCAATAAACCCAGGAGAAAAAAGCCTACCAGAATTGCCTTCCTGAGACGGAACAATGCAGTAGACAGGCTGCTTTTGCTCTGTTTTGTTTGCAGGGAAGTGGTCAAATTTAGCCATATTAACAAACATTTAACAAAAGCTACCCCAAGAAGCCAGAACAAAACCTGACCTTTGGGTCAAAGGGCACAGACAGGCCTTTCCATGTCATGTAGCTGAATGAGTTCAAAGATTGGCAATGAAGGAATAAAAGCTTTAGACACGTGTGGGAACAAGGTTGGGAGTTTATCGAACAGTCACACCAAGCTTCTCCAGCACACGCACTCCCTTTTCTTGGTATTCTTGTCGGGTCATCCAGAAGTTGTCTTTGTCTTTCATGATGTCTGCTAGAACTGCACCACCCAGAAATACCATGTGCTTTCGACGAGGGGGATCTTCAATACGGATCTTAAATTTCTAAGAAGGAAAAGGGACACGGTATTGTTTGGATTCCCGGGACCCAAAAAAAAAAAAAATCACCCTTTTCTACCATAACAGTAAAACTGAAATTGTGTTTAGTGGGAAGAAAGTGAATGAAATGCTAGGAGAGGGCATGCTGCATGTGAGTTTTCTGTTTGTGCAATCTAAAATACAATTAATTCATCAAGAAAATAGCTACTTTGCATCAGAAACAGTTAACTTGTTCTCCAAAACTGCATCTTGAGTAAACCTATAGAGAAGTCCAGGGGTCAGAATCACATTCTAAATTATATGTTCAGCTTTGATAGCTAAGATTATCAGGGAAGTTACTAGTTCATCAATTCACAAAATATTGTACAGTTTATATGACTAGAGTTATACTAAGTCTCAGGTGGGTGGGGGAATGGAAAGGATTCCACACCTGGGTTTCTACTTTAACTATTCATATTCCCTTACAGAGCAGACAAATGAACCCCACAGACTGCACTATTTTGCATTTTAAATGTGTGATTATTAAATATATAAGCCCCCAAACTAGGAATATTTAAAAATTAAAGAATGTTGTGTTTTCGTGACTAATTAGTACAGTTTAAATATTCTGGCTAGCTATATGATTAGCTCAGTCCAATTATGATCCAGAAAACATTCTTCAAATAAGTCCTCTTTGGGGATTTAGAAAGCAAATGTTTTATTAAAATGTATTTTGTTAAAAGGTATTTTGAAAAAAATTTGGATGCAATTCAAGACTTAAAAAAAAAAAACAACTCCCCCCCTCCCCAAACTCCCTTCATTCCAAAAAACATTTCCTCTCTAAAGACAGACCCTCCTTCTACAAGGCAGACAGACAGCAATACAGTGCAATCTTAGTTCTGCAATTCTCGTGTGTGGTACGTCTGCCCACTACAATTACCTATGAATTAAAGGGAAGGAAAAGACTGAGCCACACAGAGTAATTGTGGAATGTGGTATTAAAAATAAAAAATTCAAGGATAAAGAGGCAGGTAAGCCGTCAAAACTCTAAGAGCTGAAATTCAAAACTGACATGAAGCACGCACTGCCACTGTTAAGAAAAGGCAACTAATTTTCTTGCTAATAGTAGCTGGATTTCCTAAGGTGCCAAGTTAGGTCTGAGTGCAGGACTGCTCACCAAAGTTTAATAGCACATATTTACATTGAAACTCTGCTTAACCTTCTGAAGTAACCTAGTACTGTGGCCTTGTTTCAAGTGTATCGAAACATGTCACCAGGATGGCTACACAAAGTCTGTATTGGTCATTCTGAAATACTGATGTTTCAGTTAGAGAGGATGGGATGTTAATACTTCACATACTGCTTTTTCCATCCTATTGCTGACCATCTCGCTCCCTCTAGTGGTAGTTCAGGATATCTGATCTATCTACAAATTAAGCAGTTAATCAATCACTACTTACAGAGAGTTTTTCCACATCTCCTTTCAAAACCCCTTCCAGATACAGCTGTTTAAGTTCACGTTCCAGTCGTGAAGGCAGCCCAGGGTACATAGTGGAACCTCCAGACAATACAATGTGCTTATAGAATTCAGACCTAATAGAGGAGGGAAAAAAAACATTCTTTCTAGTGGCAACAGTTTCTCCTCTGTACAACTAATACAGAAATCCCAATGTGCAGGTAAGTGAAAGTCCAAGAAATGCAGACAGCTGTCACTGAACAGACATGACGCCTTTACAATGAACTCTGAAATAGCTACATATTCTCTTGTTCAATATAAACTCTCCATGCAATAAGCCTTGGAGATCAGAGATTTTAGGAGTGGAATAACACTGCATGTCCTAAATGTATGTTTGTTATTGTTTAGTTCTAAGCACTACAAACTCCATTTCAAAGAGAGATTATGTTAACTCATGAATACTAACCTCACAAGGAAACACCTTGCTCACACTCATCATTACACCTGTATTTAGAAAACTTCTTTTGCCATAAAGGGTCCATTTTTGTGGAGAATTGATTTTTCCTTGTCCACACTTGTGCCCTGATAGAAGTTTTGGAGAAGAAGATCCAAAGCATTCTAGATGTCCTGCTCTTACCTGGTGTCAATGTCAGCAGCCTGGATGGTATTAAAGAGCAGTTCAGCAACACCAACCCCCTCCACGTTGATTAAGTGAGGCTGAAACAGAGCTTCTGGTGCCTCAAACCGCTCTCCACCAACTTTGATAATCCTGCCATCAGGGAGCTATAGAATAGAAAGCACAAATTAAATCTTATTCTGATATTACTTAGATACTAATACATAGACGACCAAAAAAGCAGGATCTTTCACTGTGAAACAGTACATAATAGGAAAAAAATATTTTTCCAAAAAAACTTACTATAGTTTCAAGCCATTACAAAAAACATTGTTTATATTGTTGAAAGAAAGTTTCAAGTCTTGCAGTCATTTTATAACTTAATTTGCAGATATTTACAAAGGCAAGGAATCTGTTACTTGAAATGGTGTTAACTTATACTGGAAGGGAGTCTTCATCATATAGGTTTTCAACTTCAAAATTGATGTACATCTCTCGTATACACTCACCGTATAGGACTCAACTAGTACTGTGGTCTCTAAGGCCAGTTTCTGCTCCTGTACAATGTTGTATCCCACATAACATAACTTCTCCTTGATCATACGAACAGTTTCAAAGTCAGCAGAATGGTTGAAGGCATATCCTCGCAGCAAGAGCAGCTGATGGGAAAAGAATGTTGGGTTAGCAATAAACTTGGAGTGACTCAGTTTTCATGATCCATGATTACTCGTATAATGTACATTTAATTGATTACTCCCCTTCTTTTGTATTTCTCAGGAGAAACGGAGATTTCGCCAAAGATAGATTAAATGAAAAATGTAACAAGAATCAAGTTTAAGAAAATAAGGGGAGGAGTCAAACTGCATTTATTTCTATCAGCATGAATATGACAGTATAACTCTGAAAAGCGGAAGATACGTTCCACACTACAGTTTTCACTATGATCTTTACAAAGGAAATAGTGAAAGAAAGATCTAATAAATTGTTCTTTTTCTTGGGATTTCATTTCAAAATTTGAAGACTCATTGTGATTTCTCAATCCAGCTGATTTTGTTTAGGTCTTTATAGGTTATAGCAACAATACAATTGATTTTAATTTGACCACTCTATTGACTGGAACAGAGTCACTTTTACTGTAGAAAATAAATACGTTCCTCATTGCCATATGAATATTGGGAAAGATTTTCCCACATACTTGAAAATCTTTAAAAGAATTACTCTAGCTCTGAAAAAACAACGAGGAGTCCTTGTGGCACCTTAGAGACTAACAAATTTATTTGGGAATATGCCAAAATAAATTTGTTAGTCTCTAAGGTGCCAAATGTGCCCAAATAAATTTGTTAGTCTCTAAGATGCCACAAGGACTCCTTGTTGTTTTTGCTGATACAGACTAATACGGCTACCACTCTGAAATCTAGCTCTGAAGATTCACAAGCACAGAACGTATTCGCCCTCAATTTGAGTGGCTAAATCCCAGGCTACGTTGGTTTTTGATTGACGGTCAAAGATGTCATGAAATTGAGTAACAGTTTTACCAAACAGAATATGTGAAATCCTTTCAGGTATGCAGTCAATGGAACCATTAACTGAAACTCACTATGGGAACCTCTCCAAATGGATTTCCCCCACATCAAATGGGACCAAATTCAGAAATAATGTATTAGGGAGTGTAAGTTACTTACCAACTTAGACTCCCGTGCAAGTATATACTTATACCTTCTGGTTCATTGCTACGCAAGTCACACTTACTGACAGCTCCCTTTTGAAGTCTGATTCTTAGAGTATAACTCAGTCTAGTATGAATGTTTTTGGAGAGAGATAAGGCAGAATTTGGTGCAGCACATCTCAAGCCCAGTATTTTGGAAATGGAAGCAATGACCAGGAGGACCTTGTCAGAGGGGGTCCTCCAAATCTTTGGTTTTTGATTGATCCTTCCCTGCCTGACCAATGCCAGAGGACAGGAAGCACCATCCACTATCCACACAGCGAAGCAAGGCCCAAGAATGCAAAATATCCAAACTGCTGAGGCCCTCCATCCACTCGTTCCAGTACACCATTGGGCAAGGTTCTGGGCTCAGTTTTAAAGGGAAATTCCCTGCATGCTGCAAGCAGCTGAATTTAAATTTCAAAAAGGGAGATTTAACAAATGAAATATGAACATTTATGTAAGAGTACAGTAGCTCTGGTGGTGTATGTTGATATTAAATTCAACTCATTCCCACATTTGCCATTTTTAAATATATACCGGATAATCACAGGAACTTGTGTTTAGGGGTTGGCTGGTGGCTGAGGCTTTTGAAATATGGGAGGCAGTTTGTAATTGTGAAATAACCACTTCAGCTGGAAATTTCAGCCTAAATAATGAGCAGTGAAATAGAGAGACAATTTAAATATTACTGCTCTTAGGTTTCATAGAATCACGGCACTGAGATAAATGGGCCACTTCACACACCGCAGAGCAGCTATTTAAGGCTGTTTGGAAAGACTAGTACTATCAGTGAACTGAAGTACACTGTTTGTAGTTGGAAGGTTCTCCTTGCAACCCATAAGGACTAGAAATGTGTTTTTAAAATGGATTCTGAAGCACCATTCTGCAGTAAGGAAATGAGCCCACAGCAAATTCCATACCGCGCACAGAATCCTGCTGTAAAGCATCCCAGAAAAAGCATACAAGAACAATTTCCCCCCACAACTGAGAGGAAAGATTTCTCCACTAATAGCAAGCTTTCCACTTTCTAAGCTTCAACTGATTTGAACCTGGATAGTGGCCACACAGCAGCCTGATAGGGACTGTAACTCCAAGAAATTTTTTTTCAGCTTACCTTGATGAGGTATCTGGTAATATCCCTCCCAGCAATGTCTAGTCGTCTGGTAAGATGAGGAAGAGAGAAACCTTCATAGACTGGGCAAATGTGAGTTACACCATCTCCAGAGTCCACAACAACACCAGTTAATAAGCCTAAGTAAGAACAGTAATATTACATCTGAAAGCAGATACGTAGAATGATACATCACACTACATTAGGGCCCTCCTAACTGGACCAACCAGGTGGCCAGCCTACTGACCTGATGAAGTAACTGTCCTAATTAAGAGAGACCTTTCCCCTTGTGAGAGAAGTCTGATCACATTTTAAAATAAAATATTATACTAAAATTAAGTTCTCCACTTCATTTCAACTATTTGTTTTAAGCTTTTCTTGGAAAATTCTGTATGAACAGAGATGAACTCCTCCACCTCAATCTTTTAAAAAAAATGCTACTAACCCTTCTTAAGTGACTGCAGCCCCATCATATGGAATTTTTTCTCATGTCCTGACATCCCAATAAATCA
This sequence comes from Dermochelys coriacea, assembly GCF_009764565.3. NCBI lineage: Eukaryota > Metazoa > Chordata > Testudines > Dermochelyidae > Dermochelys > Dermochelys coriacea. Next base: position 195,072,654 of record NC_050070.1, read on the forward strand.
TGTTCCAGTTAAATGGAGAATATTTAAACTGGTTAAATGCTGGTTGGGGGCATAAACTCCAGTTTTCTGCATTAATGTGCAAATAGATTAGCCTCATTTTCAAAGATGCTGAACACCTGGAGATCTCATTCATGCCACACATAATTTACATTATTTGAATAACGGAGCAGAATTGTGTGATTTTGGGTTGGGTGGTGCTGGAGTGCATGATTTGAGGCTTCTGTAATTTAATATTTTGTAGGACGTAAACAAAAGCCTCTTAAAATTACAGCAGAGCCAACAAACTGCCCATTCTAAATTTGTTTTTCAAAGGACAGTCTCAGCTTAATTTGGGTTTTGTAAAGGAATTTTCCAAACACTTAGGAAGTCTAATTCCAATGAGAAGTTGGGTTTTTTTTGGTTTAGTCAAGTTACGAGAAACACATTATTGTGGTAATTTATAACATCCAGAAAGTGAAACGGCCTTAAATTGGTCATATAAGCAAAATGCAGAAAGCAACTAGTTAGAGTTGATGAAAACTAAGGCTCGGTCTACACTTAAAACCTATATCAACATAGCTAAGTAGGTCGGGGTGTGAAAAAACCTACACCCTGACTGATATTATGCTGACAAACTCCCCAGTGTAGACACTGCTAACTCAACAGAGGAATGCTTTTGTCAACCCAGCTAATGTAATTTGGGGAAATGGTGTTCCTACACTGGCAGAAAAACACCGTCAGTGTAGACTGCACCTACACTAGGGGGGCTATGCTAGCATAGGCTATGTCTGTGCTACAGAGCTTAAATAGAATCTTTAGTTTTAGTTTCTGATGTGTTACCACAAGCAGACAAACACATTTAAATATAAGATTCTTAATCTGACAATATCCAGTTTACATAGGAATTGTCTCAAAAATCACATGCCATGAAATGCAGGCACATACAGAATTATAAGCTGAATTTCCAAACCCTTTGACATCAATGAGCATTGCAAGTGCTCAGCACCACTGACATAGGAGTGTGACTTTAGGCAGTGTTAATAGAGACTCTCAGGCAGCCCCTGAAGTTGAGAGTGGGAAGGAAGTCTGCAGTCTGTCCTGCCCTCAGGAGTCCTGTCTCAGAGCCTGAAGTTAGGACAGCAGTTTGGGATGCAGACCCTTGCTCGGGAATAGAGAGGTTTATCATCTACCCTACAGTGGGAATGATGACACTTGCCTCATGCCTAGAAGGAATATAAATTACAAGAAAAATCCCTCCCGGTGAGAATATGTGTGCGCCAAATTTCAGCCTGAAAAGAATTTTTATTGTTCAACTATGAACCCAATAAACGAGGGGATTTAAGAGAAGTTTGGGCATTATCTTAACTGAAGCGTCATAAATGTGTCAGCTGAATTTTAGTGTCATCTTTTACAACCCTTCTATAAGTTCTGAATTGTTGCAGATGGTTTGTTTTTCCCTTTTTTAAGGAAAAAACCCACAGCTGGTACTGAATAACATTGTTTCAACCGTTTTTCGGCTAGCACTTAAATTTGTAAATATAACTATGTTCAGTTGTTAATATCTTGCTCTTACCATACAGTGTGGCAGAGCAAATTTATACCATTCTTGACACAAAAGCTGTGATAACAAATGTTATTGCAAAAAGGCTGTGCATATTCTACCATTTACAGGTAATTTCACCGTGCTGCTAATAAAAGGTGTAAGGAGTCATGTTATCATACACATATGCTTGGAATTAACTCTGTTTCAAGTCCAAGAGCGAAATCCAAGCCCCACTGAAGCCAATAGCAAACACCCATGGGTTTCAACAGGGGCAGGATTTCACCTCCAGTCTCTTAACTCTCAAACTCAAATTGTGATTTATTCCAACTTGTCCATAGCAGAGAAGTGTACTTCCTTCTCTTGCCCCAGAAATAAAACACGGTCATCTTAATGGTTTCACAACTTTTAGGCATCGACTTAAGGCAATGTAATTTTGCTTCCATAAAATGAAATCAAATTTAAAGGACTTGTAGAAACCTTTTCTTGAAAACTGAAAACATGCTAAAGACTTTCTGAAAAGACACTTTAAACATCTGAGATACAAGGACAGTTACTTTATATATTACCAAGTTTTAGCATTCACAAACAAGAATCTAGTGTGTTATTTTTATGGGGAAAAGAGGAATAAGCTACGGACCATGAGAAGTGCTACTCATGCGGATGCTCATCAACCCAAAACTCTTGATGAAGATCCAGTCAGCTAAGCTCAGTTATGCTAGTGGTGAATTGGGACCAAGATCTTTTCTTTATTAATAGCTAGGGCTGTCAATTAATTTTTTTGAGTTTATTGCGCGAGTTAACTGTGATTAATTGGCAGCCCTATTAACACCATATTAAGACTTCAGCGAAGTAATGCATTTAGATATTAAATGTGCTAAGTTATAACCTTTACCTACCTTGGGCATACAAAGTAAGAACAGCTTGAATGGCTACATATACCCCAGAAAACTGGTATGTCTCAAACATTACCTGAAAAACAAAACAAAAAAAACAACAAAAATTAGTGTCCAAATAAGGAGGAAATTCTTTAAAGATTTATAGCAGCTTAAAAGGAAAGTTTACATCTACTGTGATTATTAGGTGATCGAAATAATACATCTTTGCTACCTTTATTGGACAAATATTTTGTAGCATTATGTTGCATGTTGGGGCAACAACTACATGCTTTGATTCTTCGTACCCATCAATAGCTTCTTGTAATTGGATTTTACACAACCATACCGGTTTTTTTATAAACTTCAGAAAGTTATTTATTTCACTCCAATAAGCAACACCTAAATTCTTACATAGCACTTGCCCATTCATACAAATGAGAGGAACTATCAGTACGCAGAGTTGCTGTAGCCGTATCAGTCCCAGGACATTATAGAGAAAAGGTGGGTGAGGTAATATCTTTTATTGGACCAATTTTTGTTGGGGAGAGACAATTTTTTGAGCTAAAACAGAGCTCTTCTTCAGGTCTGGGAAACGTACTCAATTGTCACAGCTAAATACAAGATGGAAAAGATTATTTAACATAAGTAGTTAACATATCTCAAGGGACCAATCAAGGTAAGGCAGCCTGTTTACACATCTCCAGTCAGAGGGAAAAAGGGAAGGGGAGAGAGGCTGCTGGGCAGGGTATTGTTAGTGGGTTATGGATTGTAATAAGCCAGAAATCCACTGTCTCTGTTCAGTCCATGATTTCTGTGTCTAGCAAAGTTATGAATTTAAGCTCCCAGGCTCATCTTTTGACAGTGTTGTGCAGGTTTCCTTTGAGGATGAGGACTGATGGGTCAGACAGAATGATCACTTTGTGAAAAGTGTTTCATTCACAGGTGACAAGGTATTTTTGTCTTTTATCATTTTTCTGTGAGAGATCATTCAAGATCAAGTAGTGATTGTCTGGTTTCACCCACATACACCTCTACCTCAATATAACGCAGTCCTCTGGAGCCAAAAAATCTTACCGCGTTATAGGTGGAACCGCGTTATATCGAACATGCTACGTACGGACGGGTAGGGAAAGCTGTGCCTTCCCAAACAGCCGGGCCCCACCCTCATCCGACCCCCACCTACTTCCTGCCCCGACTGACTCCTCAGAACCCCCGACCCATCGAACCCCCCCGCTCCCTGCCCCTTAACTGCCCCCCCGGGACCCTCTGCCCCTTATCCAACCCCATCGCCCAGCCCCCTTAACATGCCGCTCAGAGCAGCATAATATTGTTATATTTGCGTTATATCAGATCACATTATGTCGGGATAGAGGTGAAGTTGCTATTGTGGCATCTAGTGCACTGGATAAGGTATACCACACGTAGCGATAGGCATGTGTAGGTCCCACAGATCTTGTAAAATTGGTTACTAAGCTTTCTGTAACTGTTTGAGATGTGTTGCTCATGTCCATTCAACAGGTGCACGCGCATCACATGTGTTGTTGCTGGAGATTTTTCCCCTCGGTGGTATCCATCTGGCCAGCTCTAGCGCCTTCTGGTATTGTGCACTTATGCGCTGGCATAAGGGTGCTGCCGGTCCCACACCATCTTAGTTCTTTCTTGCCAACCAACTTCAACAACGAGCCAAGAGAGTGTGTTGTGGAATGGACATGAGCAACACATCTTGAAGAACAACAGTTATGGAAAGGTTAGTAAACATTTTTTCTTCTTCGAGTGCTTGCTTGTGTCCATTCCATGTTAGATGACTCACAAGCAGTACCCAAGGAGGTGGGCTCAGAATTCATGGACATGCAAACTACAACACAGCTCTCCCGAACCTGGCATTGTCTTGAGCCTATTGAGTGATGGCATAGTGGGATGAGAAGCTATGCACAAATGACCAGGTTGCAGCAGATGCCTTGGATTGGAACCTGCACAGGAATGCTGCTGAGGAGGCCTGAGCTCTCATGGAGTGAGCAATCACGATGGCCGGAGGTAGGACATCTACCTGCTCATAGCATGCCCAAATAGAGGAGGTTATCCAGGATGAGAATCTCTAGGCTGAGGCTAGTAGGCCTTTCATCCTTTCTGCTACGACCACAAAAAGTTGCATGGATCTGTGAAAGGGTTTAGTCCTCTTGATGTAGAAGGCCAGGGCATGCCTAACATCCAATGAGTGATGCTGCTGCTCTTCTGAATTTTTGAGAGGCTTCAGAAAGACAAATGGCAGGAAAATGGCCCGATTGCTTTGGAACTGCACAACCACCTTTGGCAAGAAGACCAGGTGGGGGCACAGTTGGACCTTGTCCTTGAGAAACACAGTGTATGGTAGCTCTGATGTAAGGGCTTTAATTTTAGAGGGCACGATGCCAGTGGTTCAAAGGGAGGATCTGTGAGCCTCAATGGAACCAGGATTAAATCCCATGGGGGTGGGATTGGCTTGCGGACAGGAGGATAAAAGACAGGCCTTTAAGAAAGTGGACTGTCATTTCATGAGAGAACGCTAACCTGCAATTCACCTCTGTGTTGGAAGGCCAAAATGCACCTTGATAGACACAAGGGCTAGACCCTATTGCTTAAGATTAAACAAATAATCCAGGATAGAATGAAGGGAAGACTGAGTCAGAAAGCGATCTCATTGAGACACCCATATTGAGAAACACTTCAATTTGGTGAGGCAGGTAGCCCTAGTGGATGGCTTCCTACTACCCAGCAAGACCTGTCGAACTTGTTCCAAACAGGCCTGCTCCTCTGGGTTCAGCCATGCAACATCCATGCAGTTAGGTGAAGGGAGTTGAGGTTCAGGTGGAGTAACTGACTGATCTTGAGAGATCAGGTCCGGGCAGAATGGGAGCAGAAGTGAGGTTGCTACTGATAGATCTAGCAGTATGCTGAATCAGTGTTGGCATAGCCACACAGAGCCTATAAGAATAACTCTTGCCTTGTCCAGTTTGATTTTCAGAAGGATTTTGTGAACCAGATGAATCAGGGGGAATGCATAGAATAGGAGCTCTGTTCAAGGAAGCAGGATGGCATCTGAGAGGGAGCCTGGGCTGTGCCCGCTCAGTGAGCAAAACTGCTGGCATTTTCTGTTCTGCTTGGTCGCGAAGGAGGTCCAACTGGGGAGACATCCACCTTTGGAAGATAAACCTGGTGACCTCTGGGTGAAGGGACCACTCATGGTGAGAGGAGAAGGATCTGCTGAGGTGATCCGCCAGTGCATTCCAAAGTTCCGGAAGATGGGAAGCCTCAAGGTGGATGGAGTGCTTCATGCAGAAGTCCCATAGACAGGTGGCCTCCTGATACAGGGCAGAGGAATGAGCTCCTCCCTGCTTGTTGATATAGAACGTGGCCACAGTGTTGTCCGTCAGAACTTGCACGACCTTGCCTGTGATCGGGAAAAGAACACTTAGAAGCTAAGTGGGTCGCTCTGAGCTCCCTGATGTTTATGTGCAGGGAGAGTTCTTCCTGGAACCACAGGCCTTGAGTCCTGAGGCTGTCAAGGTGGGCTCCCCAACCTAGGTCTGATGCGTCCAAGACTAGGGACACTGATGGCTGGGATGCAACAAAGGGGACTCCCATCATCACAAACCATGGGTCCTTCCACCGTCGATGGAGATGAGGACCAGGATTTGAATAGTAAGCACCTAGTATCCCAAGTAGTATCTGTTTGGGGAATAAACTAAAGCTAGCCATGTCTGCAGGGGCCTGTAGCGTAGCGTTGAATTACGGACCATGTATTTGCACACAGCCATGTGTCCTAGTAGCTTGTGGCAAACCCAGCCTATCCTGATTGGGTGGACCATGACCTTGCATATCAGGTCCAACATAGTCTGGAACCGGGCCTCCAGAAGGCTCTGCCTTAGGTCGAGTCGAGCACTGCCCCAAGTTCTATTCTCTGAACTGGAATAAGTGTCAATTTTTGCTCGTTTACAAACAGGCCCAGCACTCAAAAGATGGCTTGGACCGGGCTGATGCTGTTCTTTACTTGAGCCTCTGTATGACCTTGGATTACTCAGTCATTGAGGTAGACCTGAATGCCTTGCTGTCTGAGGAAGGCAGCTACCACCGCCATGCACTTCATGAAATCCTGAGGGACAATGAACAGGCAGAAGGGAAGAGAGGTGAATTGATAATGAGTCTGGTTTACAATAAACCTGAGAATTCTTCTGTGGCCATGGAAGACAGAAATGTGAAAGTAAGTGTTCAAGTTGATGGCGGTGTACAATTCCCTGGATCCAGAGAGGGAATGATGAGGCTAGAGAGACCATATATAACCTCAGTTTCTTGAATAATAACAGGTTTCAGAGTAGCAGCTGTGTTAGTCTGTATTCGCAAAAAAGAAAAGGAGTACTTGTGGCACCTTAGAGACTAAAATTTATTTGAGCATAAGCTTTCATGAGCTACAGCTCACTTCATCGGATGCATTCGGTGGAAAATACAGTGGGGAGATTTATATACACACACAGAGAACATGAAACAATGGGTTTTATCATACACACTGTAAGGAGAGTGACCCCTTAAGATGAGCTATTACCAGCAGGAAGGAGGAAAACCTTTTGTGGTGATAATCAAGGTGGGCCATTTCCAGCAGTTAACAAGAACGTCTGAGGAACAGTGGGGGGCGGGGTGGGGGGCTTGAATCCTTCAGACTATGTAGTCTCATGTCCCTCTGCTCTGAAAATAGTGAGGAGCCTTTGAAATGGAGGTCCATTGGATAGACTAGAGCTCCTGAGGGATTCCCGAGGACTGAAGCCAAGAGCATCATCTCACTGTGACAGAGGAGGCCTTTGTCCTAGCCACCGCATCTGCTGCGTCCAGTGCCGCTTGAAGGCTCTGGCAACATTCTCTCTTTTTTAAGAGGTCTGAGAATTCCTGCCTTCAGTCTTGGGGCCTGAAGTCCTTAAATTTGGACAGGGAATCCCACAAATTGTAGTTGTATTTCCCCAGTAAGACTTGCTGGGTTTGAGATATGTAGTTGTAGACCACCTATTGAATAATTTTCCTCCCAAACAGATCAAGTTTCTTTGTGTCCTTCTGTTTTGGGGTAGCACTCAACTGCCGTCTGTCCCTTTCGTTAGCCGTCCATACAGCAAGGCGCCCAGAGTGGGGTGAGAATACAGATACTCATACCCACTGGCTAGCACATAATATTTCTTCTCTGCCCTCTTCAAAGTGGGGGGGGGGGGGGAGAAGATGAAGTCTGCCAGAGGTTTGATCGGACCCATTACTGCTACATCCTGTAAATCAGTACTTGGGTTGGTACTGGAGTTGGGATCCGATGCTGGTTGTGGAGGAGTGGGAGTCCGTCTCTCAGAAGTAACTGTGTAGAAACGTTGGGACGGTGGATCTGGTATGGGGGGAAAAACACCAAGAGTTCCAGAAGGGCCAATGCATATGCCACTGTTCTTCTCGCCATATACCAGCAGGAGGACCTGTGCTGAGATCTGGCGGCATGTAACACAGGGGGCCCTTAGGTTGAACACAGGGCTCTGCATCAGACTCAGATTAAGAATCCTCTCTAGGCGTCCACGGGAAACAGTACCTCTCGCTGCCTGCAATCAGTACCGAGGGTCCGGTGACTGATGGTGGGCTTGGGATGACATCTCAGAGGACAGAAGAGTGGGCTTGCCCCTAGAAGGAGACAGTGGGCCTGGAGCCAGGAAGGAGGTTGGAGCACCATACTCTCTCCTGCTAGAGGACAACGAAGCTAGTGGCTGACCTAATGGTGTCAGCAGGACTAGGAGCATCTAACGTGGAATGGACATGAGCAAGCCCTCAAAGAAGAAAGGTGTGTTGTAGGAGGGTGTCGATCACTGTAACAGTGGAGATATGTCTGCAGGTTTTGCATCTATTGTTCTAGCTGGGTCTAGTGCCGCTTTGAGCTGGTGTGTCCTGGTCTGTGGGGAGCTTGCAGCTGATGAGCTTAGAGAGGTTGCGAATTCAGGAAAGATTTCCGACACTCCACCATGAAAGTAGATCACATCATGGAACAGGCCACACAAAAACCTCAAGAGAATCTGCTTCAATACGGAAATAAAATCCCCTCTACTTGTCAACTACCACCCACACTGAAATCCATACAAGGTATCATCAAACAACTACATGGCTTATTACAGGTTTCAGAGTAGCAGCCATGTTAGCCTGTATTCGCAAAAAGAAAAGGAGTACTTGTGGCACCTTAGAGACTAACAAATGTATTTGAGCATAAGCTTTCGTGAGCTACAGCTCACTTCATCGGATGCATTCGGTGGATGCATTATTACAAACATCTATAACCAACTAACGACCCCCTTCAACAGCCCTCTCCCCTCCTTACTTGAGTGGTGTTAATGGGCCACTTTACCTTGAATGGTCCCTTGTGTTTGCTAAACAATCTGTTCCACCTTGTATTTATCACACTTTGAGTAGCTTCCCAAACCTGAAGAAGAGCTGTGTGTAAACTCAAAAGCTTGTCTTTCTTACCAACAGAAGTTGGTCCAACAAAAGGTATTACCTCACCCACCTTGTTTCTCTAGGACCTATCAGTGTAAGTTAATAAATATATTCCACATTAATTTAATGGGGGGGAAGGGGAGGGTTTAATGCTTGTAAATAAAACCCACACACCACTTTTTTCATAGCTTTAGTGAACTGAACTGTTTTTTAAAAAAAAACAAAGAACAAACAACCACAACTAATTGACAAGTTGGAGGCAGCCATGTACTTCATTACTGCAATTTGACTTTGGAATGAAGTTAGACAGACAGTGTGGGTGAGGTAATATTTTTAATTAGACCAACTTCTGTTGGTGAAAGAGAGGGTCTTTCGAGCTTCCACAGGGCACGGAACCTACTGTTTGTTAAAGGTGTACATTCCTGTCACTTTCTGAAGCTCAACTAACTTTTTTTTTTTCCTTTCTGTTACCAACATCTATTTGACTCATTCCTTCAACTGTTTTTTGTGCGATATACAGAAGACAAACCATAAAGCTGCAATGTAAGAAATAGGGCCAGCACCTTACAATAAATCTATACACAGCACCAATCATGGGCATTGGAGCCTGTATCACAAGCTATTTTATACAGCTCTGCCTTCCTGTTCCCTGTTCTTGGTGAAGACAGAATGGACTACAGTGTGGCCAACTCATGATTTTATCATCAGTCTGTCAATATTTGGTGTTTTTCTTAAAGCATCAGCTGCTGGAATGAAGAGATTGCATGAGATTCCCAGGTTTCATTATTTAAAAGAAAAAAAAAGAAAAAAAGAAGCAAATTGAATGGTTGTGAAGAAAATTTTGAATATGTAAGCGAATGTATCCTAAAGCCTGAGAAACCAGATAGCAAATAAAAAGAACCCAAAAATTACTATTTAAAAATAATAATGTAAATTTCTGAGGCCTTGCTAAGGATTCTTAAATTATATTACATTTTAAGAAAAACGTTTACTGCATATAATACAAAGTAAAAGTAACTTTTCTTTCAAACACATTAACATCCTGCTGCTATAGGCAAGTATAAATGAAACAGACTTCCTGGATTTAAAAAAGCAATATGTTAAAGTCAGGCACAATTGAAATCGTACGGCTAAATAACCACAATATTTAATAATACCTTGCAAATGGGTATTGTTCTAAGAAAAGCACTCATAAAACTTACACAAATTAAATATCAAAGAGTTCTTATCGTGTGCTCTAGCTCTCCTTAACCATTAGTTTGCCTTTAGCTTATAATTTTAAATACAATTTGACTATTTAAAGAAGCAGACTCCACAGACTTAGGACAGTGCTTCACAGAGTAGTTCTTTTATCAAGTTTACAGTGAAGGCAAGAAAGACTGAGTGAACAAAACACTCCGTTTATTACAGCCATGAGTCACAAGTGATTGACCACTTCCCCTTGTCTCAATATGCTTTTACCAGAGCAGAAAAAACTGATAAGAATTCAGTAGCTTTTAGCATTACAGACTGGTTAAACCGAAATGCTCTGACAGCTGACTATTTAAAACAAACAGTTCCAGGAAAAGATGACATTTCACTTCTCTTAAAATATCTAAATGAATCAAGCACTGACTTTTTCCAACTTCTCTTTGGCACTGTTTCAAAAAGTCTGCTGTTAACAGGGCTCGATTTAAAAGATTGCCCAGTTTCACAAATTTGTTCCTTGGCTTGTTAAGATCTACAATCATATTTCATAACTTTTTTGCTAAAGTTTTAGTGATCTGCAAAGTATGTCTAAATGTTTTAAAACAAGTTTGAAATTAAGGGGGCATTCTTTTTTAAAGTGTATTTTCTTTCTCCTGCCCCCCACCACTCTCTGGCGTACAGCAGAACCTCAGAGTTATGAATGGCAGAGTTACGAACTGACCAATCAACCGCACACCTCGTCGGGAACCAGAAGTACACAATCAGGCAGCAGCAGAGACAAAGGGGGAAAAAAAGCAGGTATCGTACAGTACTGTATTAAACATAAACTACTAAAAAAAAAATAAAGAGAAAGCAGCATTTTTCTTCTGCACAATAGAATGTTTCAAAGCTGTATTAAGTCAATGTTCAGTTGTAAACTTTTGAAAGAACAACTGTAACATTTTGTTCAGAGTTACGAACAACCTCCACTCCCAAGGTTGTTCGTAACTCTGAGGTTCTATTGTATAAGCCTTCAGATTTCTCCCATATAAAGTATTGTACTATGTTTTCTCCTCCTTCTATTAAGTCTCTAACATTAACAACCCCTCTACAGACTCTACTGAACTTCCCCTTGACCTCTCCTCCCAGATTTTACTTTCTCGATTTTCAAAAGGCATAAATGACAGCTAGATGCTTAACTGCCATTTGTACTTTTAAAAATCTCCCGCCAGACCATACTACTGCTGTTCTATTGTATATGAGAGCAAAACACTCCATGAGTTACAGACCCCATTTAACAAACAAAAAAACAAAAAACAAACACCCCAAACAACTCAAAACACATCCCTCACAGGGTCAACACTATAAAGAAAGGAACTGAGCAAAATTTACTTTTACTGACCCCATTTTTTAACAGTAACTAGACTAATTCTGCAATGAGATAATGCTGTGAAACTTAGTTGGATTTTAAAAATAAAGTAATGCCAGCATATTTAGGAATTGCTGCAGAGATCTTGACAGAAAAAGTGCGATCTTGTATGGTTAAAAATTGACTATCCAAAGCCTGCTAACCCAAGTACATTGTAAACAAAACTGGAAAGACCAGCATACATTTTTCCAAAACATTTGCATGAGCGTGATAAATAGGAAGACAGAAGTCAAGGAATACGAAATGTACGAAGATCAGGCTGTGGAGCACCTTGCTGTAGGGTTCTTAAAAAACTGACTAAGTGATGTGGAAGACAGTTTGGTAGAATACCTACTCACCTTGCACATTCAGGTATGTGCAAGATACCACAAGTTAGGGGTAGGGTTCTGTAGTGGCCATGATCTAATGTGCACAAACACAGCAGTTCAGTAAGTTACAAGGCAGAAATAGTATTCTACCTCAAAAGGGAGCGTGGGAAAGAATAGCAAGCAAAACAAGAAAATGTCTGAGCTTCTAGACCTCAACTGACACAGAATTACTGCTGTTCCCAATCTGTATGAATTCTACTGCTCATAAAATGAACCAAAATTGTAATGCGAGAAAGGTATGTAACAATTTCTATCTGCCCATAACCAGAATATGCATATAGGACTAGTTACTGCGCTCGCATGTTCCACTATATTCCTGATATTACTGGAAAGATATACTTTTTGCAGTAAACACATAAGGTTTCTGTTTTTAGCTATGCTTATTTCAGACATTTTAGACTTATTTTGTTTGACATCTATAATTGCAGTCTCGCCACATGCATGGCACACACCACATTTGACAAATCTGATAGCCAAATAGTGACAAGAATGTTCTCCTCAAAATAAATCTTTGCTTCTATTAAAGTTATTGTTTTGTTGCCATTCCAATATCTTTCTCCAAAAATGGCAGGAGCCCAACAAAAAAGCACTGGAAGCTAGAAAAAGAGAATGCTCCAGAATACTAAACAATGGAGTTGTAAGGGGTGACAATGCCAAAGAATGCTTCCACCACACCACAGAATACACCACAGAAAGGTACACAATTGGGCTGTTCCTGAGAGGGGATGTTACAGGTGTGAGAATGTAATGGCTATGCAGAGGTTGAGACAAAAGTTACACAAAGACACTTATAAAGCTAATTACACTGAAGAGCAAAGCGGAAATTGTCTCTCTTTAAGTATGTTCTGAAACAAACCGCGGCAGCGCTTTAGCGTTGTCAGTGTAGACTAGCCCTAACAAAAGCCAGGCAGACTAAAATAACGGTTAGAATTTATCAGGATATGTTAAGTGCACACAGTCAAAATGACTTTTCATAAAAATTCATTTCAATTAATCATTTCTTTAAAGAAGCAATTGTGTTGCATTGCATCAAGGATTTCATGATAAATATACCAGAATTATTATTATAGCTTCATTACATATTATGAAACTCTTAACTCAGTCTTTCATCTGATCTCGGATTGACCTCTCATTCTAGCTTCAAAAATAGAAAAAAATTGGATAAAGTTCTGATTCTTTTCCTATAACATTACCTTTTAAAACTAGAAAGATTTGATTTTATCATGCTGTGATCCAGTACATTAAAAGAGGCATTAAAAGAACTAAAGTTTTTACTTCACTCAAAAAACTATAAGTGTTTATATAAAAAGGATGAATGCTCCACACACACACAAAAAATTCTTAATTCCCTTGCTCATATTTAAGGTTTACATTCTCTGAATTGGTGTAATAAAGTACAGTAATTTCTCCCCAATGAAAACTATGAAACAACAGACTATAGAAAACACACTTCAGAAGTTATAGTGAGCTCGAACAAGATCTTTTTGCTAGAATAATCACAATAGAGTCTTTGGATAAGCCATGTTAGGATATAGATATTCAGGCCTGTCTGTAAAGGCCTATACTCTAAGAATGTAGGTGTATTCTTATCACTTAGCTAGTTCTAGAGGTATAAAAGAAAGAATCAAAAATCACTGTCTGCTGGTGTAAGGGCTTCTCTTACTGTGACAGTGTGAGGCCCTGTTCTTAGGCTAAGATCTCTGGCTAAACAGCAGAGGCAGCCATAAGCTGGGAAGCGACCGGTCACATCCTCACATTCCAAACTAGTCACATTGAAAGAAGGTGCTATTGGGCTGTTAGGAATATAATCCCATCCTGATAATGCCGATCACCTCCAGAAGAAGGGAAGAGCCTAGAAGATGTAAAAGGAAACTTAGTTTGATAGCATCCTGTCTGGCAAGAACTTACCTATCAATAGCTGGGATGTGAAATCCTCATTTCTTTGTTGTTCTATCACTGTAGTCCCCTTTTCCCTATTGTATGTCTGTATAATCTCTATCTGCTTCTGTGATTGTTCCTGTCTGCTATATAATTAATTTTACTGGGTATAAGCTAATTAAGATGGTGGGATATAATTGGTTAAATAATCATGTTACAACATGTTAGGATTGGTTAGTTAAATTTCAGTAAAATGATTGGTTAAGGTATAGCTAAGCAGAACTCAAGTTTTATTATATAGTCTGTAGTCAATCAGGAAGTAAGGGGGGGGAATGGGAACAGGGAATGGGGGTGGAGAAATTGGAATCATGTTTTGCTAAGGGGGGGAATGGGAAAAGGGACACAGGTAAGGCTCTGTGGTAATAGAGCTGGGAAGGGGGCACTAAGGAAGGAAACTGGAATCATGCTTGCTGGAAGTTCACCCCAATAAACATCGAATTGTTTGCACCTTTGGACTTTGGGTATTGTTGCTCTCTGTTCATGCGAGAAGGACCAGGGAAGCAAGTGGGTGAAGGAATAAGGCCCCTAACATCTTGGTGCCGTGACTCGGATGCATCGCATAGGATAGGTGAGTGGCAGCCTGTAAGTCCCCCTCCCCAACAGTCTGTGCAGCTGCTTGGAGGGGATATAGCGAACTCTTGTGTTGGTAGTTGTGGATTCTGGCAAGCCAGGTAAAGGATTTTTTGGATAAATGCATAAGGAAGAACCAGGGCTCATACCAGGTGCAGGGGTCAACCTGGGATGAGATTAAAAAGGAAATGGAGGAAGTATTAGGGGACCTAGAGGGATGGGGGGTGACTGAGGAGCCCACCCTCCTTGGTATATGGGTAGTGGAAGAAGGTCCATGCCCATGGGGACTGGATGCCTTCCAGGGGAAGGAGGAACTTCAGTCTGCTTGTGAGAGGTTTGAAGTAAGGGCAGCACTATGGGAAGCTGCCAGTAATCTTTCAGGTTTGGTGCTGCTTCAGCAAGGGCTGCTGAAGGGTTGTAAATTAGTTATGGGTGGTTAAAGGTAATTTGGCACAACAGGGTTTAGAGTTAGAGTTAACAGACTACCTTTAGAGAATGGAGCTGGGACTTGGTCCTGGGGGAGTGGAGAGAAAGAAAGGAGGGGGGAAAAAAAAGAAGGTTTCAAAATGCAAAATGGCAGGGTTTGCAGGAGCAGGTAACAACCCCCACTCTTCTCCCAGAGCCAGAATGAGAACCTGGGGGTAAGGGTTCCCAACTCTTGCAACCCAGGGAGCCTACTCTTGGCTCAGAGCTAACTATGTCCTTTTCTTCTTTTCCTCCTCCTTTTTCTCAGTTTACTTAATTTGCTGCTGGTAGCCTATACTTTAAACTGACTGAACAGGCTTAATTGGTTTCTTTATACCTCTTCCCCCCCACTCCCCTGGCCTTTCCACACTTTTGTTTTTCTGAAGTTTTAATGGAGGGTACTTTGGATACTTACGTGAAATGTTTTTGGTTATTTTGGACAAAGTATGAGGTAGGTCTGCTGTATTCCACTGGAATTTTTGAAGTAAAAGATCCATGGGCATCCATGGAGACAAATGTTTTACTGTCTCTTTGAACAGTCTCAAGGTAAAGACAGCACAGGTTAGGCAGCTGTGTGGCAATACTTGTACTTGGTGGCTAAGTTGTTACAGACAAATTGCACTACCTTAAAGAACTAAATGTAGGAGTAAGCGATTTAAAGAAGTGAGTGAAAAGTTACAAATAGTTTTTGCAAAAATTGATAATACAGGGTTTGGAGGAAAGTAAACATTTGGAAGTTGTGGAAATGGTAAAAAGTAACTGTTGTGAAGATGTTAAAAGAGTAACAGTTGTGGTGTTACAAGAAGGAAGTTTTTGTTTAATGATAAAACCCGGTTATATAAATGTAACTGTATGTGCAACTCTGTGCAGTCACATTGGATGGAAGCTTGGTAATTAAATTATCCAAGGAGGTCAGGTAGAATGGCTACTACCACCACTATGTTTCTGTCCCCATAAGCCTTTACAGCTATCCTGAGGGGAAATGGGCCCTTTTCCCACAGAAATGGTCTATAAGGAACTGCTGCAGGCAGAGACAGAATCTGATCAAAATTATTTGACTTGGGTAATGTAATCAAAATCACTAAAAGAATGTAAGGGGTTTCTATTGGAACTTAACTTGGCTGCCCCTAGTTGTTTCTAGTTATACAAGATGGGAGTGTAAACTGGTACAGTTGTGTAAAAGAGTAATCACAGTGCAAGAAATGTTAGGCAAAAGAGAATTTGGTGTGCGCACAGGAAAAAGGAAATGGGGAGGAATGATGGGAACTTGGGGTGGCTCTGGGGGATCGGACTGTCGCTTTGGTGGGTGTGCATAAAAAAATCTGTGGGCACAGGGGAGGCAGTTACACCTTGTGTAAAATTAATATGGCTAATATAATGTTATGGAGGTTAAACTATGGAAGGAAAGTGCATTTTCCCAGGACGTGTGCAGTGTATATTGGAAAAGGGGTGGGGAAAAAAATACAAACAAAACATGGTATTAAATTAAAATCCTATTAGGGCTCCAAAAGGAGCCACAATAGGTTGTGCTTTCTTTTTCAGATCTTTGTGTAATTTGGACCAGGAGATGAAAGTGGAAAGTAATCAGAACTCTAGTGGAAGTGGATTGTGTCCCTTTTAAGACCGTCTCTGAGCTGCTAATAGCTTTGGATCCAAAAGCAAGCTAGAAAGCCTCTGTGTAAATGCAAATTACCTAGCTGATGGGCACAAAGGAGCTGCAAATAATGAATACATCTGGTCAGCAAACAAGCTACTAGAAGACTCAGATTATGGCCTTCCAGGAAAGGGAGATGAAAAAACAAGTCAAGCTTGAAAATAAGGGGAACAGGTTAATCCTAAGGGGGGATGTGGGTGCGCGTGTGCGCGCGCAGTGCTAAAATCTGAAGCTGTGTCTCAGCTATTACCTGAGAATAAACTTAAAGGTTGGTACAGCAGAGAAACTATTGCAAACTTGGTCTATTGTACAAGAGGGGAAACTGAGGTACGCCATCTCATGAATTTCATAAATGACCAGTGAATGGGGTAATTTATCAGCCCAACTGTAGAACAAAATAAGGACAGCCTGGAGGTAATTCTTCTGTTTTTCCTGCAATTAGCAAGGAAATTTGTAAAAGAAAGTGGTATTATTATTAAGCAATAATCTGTCCCCACCAGGGGGGTAGAAATTGTTTCTTTTGTTTCTCAGACACTCTACAAGCAAGCTGGCGCCAGCGGAAGAATAACCCAGAATACCATGGATCTATGTTTTGTGTTTGTCTTGTTGCTAGCATTGTTGTGTTTCAATAAACAAAAAACCTCATGAAGTGGGTTGGGGATGGCTTCAAAAGGCTGGCCTTGGGGAGATGTGTATGGGAGTGCTCAACTAGGAGGCCAGCACCTGTGTAATAGCCACCATGGTACCTGGAAATGGAACAGCAATTAAGGTGGTCCCCACAAGCCCTTTGGAAATAATGAGAAGGGGAGGAGCTCACTGGGAATCAATGGAGAGGTATGCAAAATGGTGTAAATCAAGAGAAGATGTTTGGATGTGCCTCTCTCCTATGACTATGGAGGAGCAGGATCAATGGCCTATGCAAGGAGTGGACAATTGGGTGTACGGTGTATAAGGTGTTTTGCTGGGAATGTACATATTACTGGGGGCACAATTACACCAGCCCATAACCAAACTACACACATCTACCTGCTGCTATCTGAACTTTGGTGCACAAATGGATCCGTGAATCTTATTGCTGTGAATAATCACCCCAGGGCATACTGCCTGATTCCATACCAAGTGGTTAAGCTGGTTTGGACAATATCCCATTTCTCTATGAACATTCAATGGACTTATGATATGGACAAAAGCAAGCAAAACCTGCAGGGGCAGCTTGTCACAACTGCCAGCAGTGGACACGTAAGATCGTGACCCTGTCGAAGGAGGAGAGGCAGTGTTTTGGTGGTGGCTCAGCTGTTGGACCATACTGCAGTGGTCAGGACTTGGTGTTGCTGTGGATTTTATATTGTTAACTGTACTTGTGTTACGCTGAATATGGAGATAATCTATAAGTAATGTAGTAAGCCCTCCCCACCCTGAAGTGTACTAGACAACCCGGACCCAACCTTCTCAGGCCCACTATAATGGGAAGTCTGGAACACTAAGTGGTATGCCCATAGGAGAGAAGGTGCAGGGCACTATACTACACAAGGGGCAGTGGGACATTTCCCTATTGTTTCCCTATCTTAATTAGCTTACACCCAGCAAAATTAATTATACAGCAGACAGGAACAATCACAGAACCAGACAGATTACGGACAAACAATAAGGAAATGGGGACTACAGTGATAGAACAACAAAGAAATGAGGATTTCACATCCCAGCTATTGATAGGTAAATTCTTGCCAGACAGGATGCTATCAAACTAAGTTTCCTTTTACATCTTCTAGGCTCTTCCCTTCCTCTGGAGGTGATCGGCATTATCAGGACGGGACTGTATTCCTAACAGCCCAATAGCACCTTCTTTCAATGTGACTAGTTTGGAATGTGAGGATGTGACCATTCGCTTCCCAGCTTATGGCTGCCTCTGCTGTTTAGCCAGAGATCTTAGCCTAAGTAAACAGGGCCTCACACTGTCACAGTGAGAGAAGCCCTTACATCAGCAGACAGTGATTTTGATTCTTTCTTTTATACCTCTAGAACTAGCTAAGTGATAAGAATACACCTAAATTCTTAGATAATAGGCCTTTACAGACAGGCCTGAATATCTATATCCTAACAAGCGAGAAAAACAAAACAACCACATCCTGATAGATTTCTGAATGGCTGAGAAACCTGATAAGGAAATTCAATCTTTCATGCCACAAAGGCAGCCATACATTTGTTAGAACTGTTCAGTCTGCCTATTGCACCACATTAGTCAGTCAGTCATGAATGTACCTGATAAAGCAGACATTACTAGTTAACGTTGCTTTACACAGCAATATGAGATGATATCATCTAATGTTCATGAGCTCCCTCCCCCCGAAACCTCAAGTTTCATATCCGTTAACACTAATGTTCTACAGAGTCTTTGAAAGTTCAGTTAAAATATCACCTTTTTAATAATCAATTTATTCCTGCAGCAAAGTCTCTGAAAGAAGAGGTTATTACCGAGGTATTCTCTGCCACATTTGAAACTATACTGAATATTTACATTAACAGAGGTCTATGTGCTATAGTAATAACGTGACAGAAAGTCAACAAATTGTATGCTATTCTCACATTACTGCCTTTCCAAAACTGTGAGCCTTTGTGTCAGATAATTATTAAAAATAGGAATTGTATAAGGAGCTATTTCTTTTATATGAGATACCTGACCATCTAAGTCAATGCTGGATTGCGGATGCAGCCTAAGGGTATGTCTAAACTGTAACTAAAAACCCACAGCTGGCCTATGCCAGCTGACTTGGCCTGAGGGGCTGTTTAACTATAGTGCAGACATCTGGCTTCAGGCTGGAGGCCAGGCTCTAGGACCCTGCGAGGTGGGAGAGTCCCAGACCTCAGGCTGCAGCCAGAGCTGGAATGTCTACACCATCTACACCACTATTGAATGGCTGCACACCTCGAACCCGAGTCAGCTGGCACAGACCAACTATGGTGTTTAATTGCAGTGTAGACATACCCTCTACGACCTCACCCACTCCAGACAGCAGTGCGGCACCCAACAGCTAGTTGCAGGACCTCCTTTCTAGAAAGGCTGTTATTAGATAGTCCCTAGAACCTATTACAGATTTGGACGGCCGGGAGGGGGATTTGCTGGCAAAAATCGACTCTTTCTTAACATGTCCCAGGTGCCTACAGCAACACTATGCACTCTGCCTGGTAAACCACTCCTTGCTTTCAAGCCACAAACTTAATTTCCCTTGTAAACTCTGCTAATCTCCCAGCTGGAGTCAAATTCATTTAGGGCTTGATCCTGAGAAATGCTGAGAACTCTGACACTAATCCAATATACAGTAGTCAACGGGACTGCTCACATGCTTAAAGATAAGCATGAACTTTAGTGTTTTGCTTGATTTGGTTTACTCAGAATACTGCAGGATTAAGTCTTTGAGAAAGGGAGGTGAAGGAAGATTAACTGGATTTTGGAAGGCCTTTCCTATGTATTAGGCATCAGCTCACCTTATTGGGTCAATGGGGATGGGAGGTGCAGGAATACCTGAACTTCAGTGCCTGAATCAGTGATTTCCTGGTACAGAAGCTTGCACGGGACTGCTAGTCTGTTTAGACTTTAGGACTAAGTAGGCTTGTTTGCCCTTGGATAAGCTAGGAAGAGGACTATTCTGGGCTGTAACCAATTCTCCCATTTTCTGCAAGGAAGAATGGTGCCTTGAAGGGTTATCTTATATTTTAAAAAAAGCAGTGACCTCGTAGACAAAATTTAGTGCCTGCCATCATCAATTCCTGCTCTCCACAAATAGGTTTTCCTTATTCAAGTCAAGAAACGTACCTCCACAATCTTCTCCCTGTTTTTCGTTGGGTTCATGGGAGGCTCCGTGAGTAGTATTTTACAGTTTTTCGTGTCGATGTTAAGTTTTTCTGGTCCAAATGTGTAGTCCCAGAGGTGCTTCATATCATCCCAGTTCCGGACTATGCCATTCTCCATTGGATAGTTAACTTCCAGCATTGAGCGTAATTCACTTGCTTCATCACCAACCATAAGATCCTATAAAGTCACAGTATTGAAGTTTGTATGTCAGTTTGCAAGAATTTTAATTATTCTTTAGCAGTTTTTGGATGTTAAGAATAAAAGATATTCCAACTTGCATCTGATTATATGTACTGAATGGCCCATGACCTGAACTTAGTTTTTATATATAAAAAGTAGGCTTTACTGCACAAAATATTTAATCTGGCTGAGACCCATACTAGATCTTTTAAGAGAACTCACATTTGGAAGACTTCAAAACTTTAAATCAAACTTACCGTAGTAAGAAGCTACCCTGCATTTTGTCACCGTGGAATAGTAAAGAAACCTTAATATGTACAGACGTTTATTCATTGAGATCTCCAAAATTACTTCATCAAATACTCACTTGAATAGGTTGAGATGTGAAAAAGCACATAAAAGATAGTAGGTGGGGCTAGCAGAAAATTTTTCCATGCATGCTGCAAGTTTCTGTGCACATTCCCAAAACAGGGATAACAAGAGCTGCATAAGCATACAGAACAAGTAGCAAAAGCAAATAAGGGACTGGAACTACCACGCTAAACATTAAAATAAAAAGTCGTTTAACTAAGCCATTGCCAGTAAAGTTTTAACAGGGTAGACAGATAACTGATATATATCCCTTTTATTCCACATCAAAACACAAAACAAAAAACCCCAACCCCAGTATAATATTTTATACAAAATACACATATTACCCAGTTGTGACTGATATAGTCAATTTCTAAATTGATTATATAAGAAAACGCTTTTCTTTTCCACAGGTATTTCCTAAGGCAAGTGGGTACAATGAAATGTTACCTTTGTTTCCCACTATAGACCATCTTCTTCCAGAGGAGCCTTAATGCCTGACTTACCACCATATTTAAATAAATGAATTAAAATATATCCTCTTTTTAAAGATCACACTTCTGCAATCTAGCAAAATAATAAGTGTTTCCTTTATTATAATATTTAAGAAAAATGAAATGGTTATTTTTGACCAAATAGTCTACTGCAGCGTTTACAACCCAATCGCTGTGCCACTGAGAGGTGAAGGTGACTCAGATTCTCTTTTAAGCTAAGAAAGAAAAAAAAGACATAATGAAAAGCAAACTGGAACTTTTAAATTATTTTTAGTTTTAATAATCTAAGAAGTTCCTAGTAACTAGTAAAGAAATAATTTTATTACATGATTTTTAATTTGAGTCCCCTAATCAGTTCTCAATTTTATAAAACAGTTTTCATAGAATGGACTATTAATGTAAAAATTAGAAACCTAAACTTCTAAACTTTAGGGAAGATCATAATTTGCTAAACTTACTCCAATAAACATACCACTAAGTAACCATGTGACTACATCAGTTCTATCACAACAAATTCATAAAATTCTGACTTTATTTCACAATCGCTAGTTAAAGAAGAACCATCTGAAATCTGTTCTGTGCATGATGTATACCTCAGACCAGGACAAGGTCAAGGAAAAGTCATGATCTTTTCCTATCTTCATTATTTTGTTATGTTAGATAAAGCATTTTCTAACGTTAACATTAAATTCATGTTGATCTTATAGAAAAATGAATTATTCTTGCATCTGCACATAACTCAGGTCATGTCACAATCAGAAGCAATATACAAGATTCTTACGGTATTAGTTGCTACTAAATCAAAGCAATGAACAAAGTTTAAAATAAGTAATCAAATGTAAAATGTGGGACAAGACAAAACATTAAAAAGCATCAAAATAATGCAACGGCTACTGCGTCCCATAAAGCAAAAAATGGGAAACAAACAATACAGGGGCACCTCACTTACCATCTTTTTGTTATTCTACTTCAACAGGTCAAGAAAGGTGAAGAAAGAAGATAGAAGCAGGAGAGTCAGAAAAGGCCTAAAGGAAATCCTCATTCAAATTATTTTAAGTACACAGTAGATACAAAGCAGAAAAGAGATGCATGTATTGTGGCAAGTGTTCTGAGTTAGCGTAGTTAGGGCAAAGCTAACACCGTCAACGACATTGCTGTTCTTCTCAGAAGCCATTTCTGTCTGTGATTAACTTGTTTCCATTAGTTTAGTGGCGGGCTTCTCATTTTTATTCACAATATGCTATTGACAATAACTAGTGTCTTTGCATCTTTTCTAAGAAGCAAGATCTTTTATATGCCGATATCCCATTAAAATGGAATTTTGTCCAACGTGAGTGGTAGATCTGGAGTAGACTAATTGCGTGGTGGATTTGAAGTAATTAATGCCAGCACATTGCCACCAGAATCCCTGCTTTCCTCCACCTCTTTTTTCCATAAAATATTCATCCTTCCAACCCTTGGAGTTGAATTTTTACTATAACAGTTATAAAAATATTAAGCTAAAATACAAACTTGTGAATAAATAAAGTGCATAAACTTAAATGTTGTTTGTTTATGTATTCATTCTAACTGAATTAAGCGCTCATGAAGTGACACAACAATAGCAATGACCTGAAAAGGGTACAGTGCAGACAGATTTGTGCACATTTCCCTACACAGCTCCGCATCTCAGTTCTGCCATACAGTACCCTGCTGTGCTAGAGAGGGGCTAGGAGAATTAGCCATTGTGCTACACAGCAAGATACATAATTTTGTGGACAAGCAGGGACTAGGATGCCATTTTCACTTGTGACCCAATTCAAGATCAAAACCTAGGACTCCTCAGTCACCAACCCTTCCAATAGCATTTTAATAAGAAAAATATCAGCTCCAGTAAGGCACGTTTACTTGCTCTACTTACACATGACAATAACTTCAGGGCAAGTACTCTGCAAAGGCAGCTGCCAGAAAATCCATATCCAGTCGCAGGAGGAACACAGGGTGAATGCTGACTGTATTCTCTACCCACTCAAAGCCTACAGACCCCCCACTCTATGGATTTCTGAGATAGAAACTGAGGAAGATAATTGTGGGGCATGGACTAAGAATAAAAATGAGGTAAAGTGCATAGCTGGGCCTGTTCTACTCCAAGGAAATATCCCTAAAGATTCTAATTAGTTTTAAAATTGATCCATCAAAATCTATTTTAAAACCAGTTGGAAGTGCAGCATAGTTTAGGCTAAATCATTTTTACCAAACCAGTTTCAAAAACTGCTGAAGGTAGTTTAGAAGCTGGTTCAGTAAAACTAGTTCAAGCTGCCAGGAGCCTGGTCTGCACTACAACTTCAAGCAGTTTTAAAATCAATTTAGCTCAACAGGTTTTAAAACTGGTTGGAATTTTGGGGGAAACTGTTCCAGTGAAAACCACACCTTTGATGTAGCTGTGTCTCCGTATGTCCTCATTTGCTCTCCTGACAGGAATAGTGGGCAAGGGAGGGTTTAGGCTGCTTTTATAAAACCCTGTTTTAGGGCTCATTTCACTCAGTTCCTGAATTTGGCTAGTTTTTCTGAATATTTTTGAAGAGCTAAACTGATTATGTTCTTGTCAATTTCCTTTGCTCTTCTGAATGAGCCACAATGCTCTTTAATGTGTAACTAGAATTAATCCATTCAAATTTTAGTACAATTTATCTGCCAAAAATATCTTTTTAGGAAAGCAGCAAAAATGGAATGACATCCAGAAGGAAAAAAAATGGCCCTCAGACAGTTTCACTGTGTTGTCTTACTGAATTTATCCTACATATTCACCAGGAAGGAAGATCTGAGACAGATCTGTAGGATGGTTGTTTGCTTCTCCTGATCTGGTTTTATTTTGGCCTCGTCTTACAACAACTACAATAAAGTAGACAGGTCCTGTAACGTAGTTACAAAATAAATCAGGAGTCCAAGTCCCATTCGTCATTAAAATATCCCTGAGTGATTCCATCTTTAGAATGGGAGACATGATACAAGAGGTTAGATGTAAAAAAGCATCAATACATCATATATGGCACTCCCCTCAACCCCATTCCAGAGCCTCAACTCATACTAAACCAAATACTCAGATGATCAAAGGCCATCCTAAACTGGGCTAGCAGCACTGACCATGTCAGGGCTTGAAAAATGTATCAGACCCATTTCCCATAACACTAAAGCTTCCAGCATAAGGTAGAAACAAAGTAGAAAGAAGATGGGTCCATATCAGCAATCTCCAGGAGAAATTCCTTGGTGAGACATTTCTAACCACTGTGTAGAGTGAGGGGATTTCTGCCAGGATTGTACTTTGACTCTGCTTGAGGAATCTAGCTTTCACTTCAGCTACTGGCAAGTAGATGTCTGAAAAATGTGGAACTTCAATTGCCCCCACCAAGCTTCTAGAAATGAGGAGAAGCGCTCTCTCTTTCTACCTCCATGTCCTCCCAGCTACTGTGAAGGTGAAAAGTCCTCTACTACCCAACCTCCTGGCTGCTGAGAGATGCAGGGAAGGAAATGAAAGATCTCTGCTACTTTACCCCTTTCCAGTCTAGACCTTTACTTTGCATTTTTGTCATTCTTCCCCTTAAATAATTATAATGCCACCTTCTATTAATGCTCATACTTTCCCCTAAGCACCAGCAGGAAACTGTTTCAGTGCTACCTATAGGATTTCAAATATCGGGAGTGAAACTGACCAGAGTTTTGTTGATTTCACTCTGCCACTCATAGCTTTGTAAAGCAGCAGCAGCAAAGACACAAACTTTATCTGCCCACTCAGGAAGTCAGCCCTGTATGTACTTAAATCTGAAATAGTATCTTTGCAATCAGAAGGGTTAGAAACATAGGCCCCCACATGCCTCAAGGAAGGTTTTCAACTCAATGCTAGTGATTAGATTTTTTTCAAACCTGGAATATTACAATATTTTTAGACTGTAAGCTCCTCAGAGCAGGGACCGTTTCTCTATTCTGTGGAAAGCACGATGTCTACCATCAGTACTTAAAACATAATGAAAAATAAATACAAGCAAAGTTAGGCATCTCATACAAGTTCACAGATGGTTTTGCTTACAACTAATTGTATACTGAATAGTAAAAATTATAGATTATAGCCATTACTCACCATTGTCTCAGAATCTTGTATTAAGACTGGACAGCAAGGATCAGTCATCTGATCAACTTCTGCTTCATTTCCCCAAATCCCTTATCAAGATCTAAGAGCCCCAGGCCCCTATGCACACTGGCCCCCTGACAGTCAGCTTCCAGTAACATTAATCTACCCTTCTGCTCACCACATGCCCTGAAGAAGTGCAGCTGCTAAAGCTTATTACTTAAGCAGTGAATCACAGGAGAGACTGCTAGGGGGGCATGATAAAAGAAGGAGAAAGTACTTTCATGTGTTACAGTAGAACCTCAGAGTTACGAACACCTTGTTAAAGGAGGTTGTTCATAACTCTGAAATGTTCACAACTCTGAACAAAATGTTACGGTTGTTCTTTCAAAAGTTTACAACTGAACATTGACATAATACAGCTTTGAAAGTCTAATATGCACACAAAAAAATGCTGCTTTTACCCATCTTAATTTAAATGAAACAAACACAGAAACTGTTTCCTTACCCTTTATTTTTTTAGTCGTTTACATTTGCAGGGGTTCTCAGTCTTCATTGCACCGTGACCCCCTTCTGACAATAAAAATTACTACATAACCCCAGGAGAGGGGACCAAAGCCCGAGTCCTGCCACCCTGGGTGGGGGAGGGCCAAAGCCTGAACCCCACTGCCCCAGGTGGGGAGGGACCAAAGCTTCAGTCCCATGCAGGAGACCTGTAACCTAAGCCCTACTGCCCAGGGCTGAAGTCCTCAGACTGCAGCTTTGGCCTTAGGAGGTGGGGCTTGGGCTTCTACCTCAGGCCCCAGCAAATCTAGGCCAGCCCCAGCAACACCATTAAAATGGGGTTGCAACCTACTTTGGGGTCCCGCCCCACAGTTTGAGAACTGCTGGTGCACTGTGTTTGATTTTTCTTTCTTTCTTTTTGTCTCTGCTGCCTGATCGCATCCTTCCAGTTCCAAATTAAGTGTGTGGCTGACTGATCAGTTTGTAACTCTGAGGTTCTACTGTATACAACTGAAACACTACCGTGAATGCTTTAAACTGTTATAGGAAAAAAAACATTACCTTGATTTCAATGTTTCCCACTTTGGCAGTTGATCTTATAATTGGTCTTCCAACCAAAGCTGGAAAGATGTGTTCCGGAAAATTTGAGCCTGCATACCCACATTTCACAAACTGAAAAGAAAAAAGTTAAATAATTTGATTAGTTAATATATGCATTACATTTGTTTATTACTATTAAAAATTAATTAATTTTCAAATGCAGGTAAGGAATTTTAGAAAATAAGTCATGTTGTGTTAATTTAGATGTAATAAAGGGGCCCAACGTGTTAACGTGATCCTGACAGTCCAACATTAAACAGTTTTAAATGAAGTTCGGGGTTTGGAATACAATAACCTCCGCCTGCTTTGTTCCATTGCAAACACATCATTACAAATCCTTTTATTAAAGATACAGAGAAGAAGGAAAAACAGTAAAAGCATTTGAAACGTAAAGTATTAAATAGGGCTCTCATTTTAACAACATTGCTTGTTCCCTTTCCCTGTATCTGGAGAGTTTTTAGAAGGAAAAAAAAAAAACCAGCCTCTTCAGTAGTATTAAAGAAGGTAATGACTGTCCTTTTGGGGAAAAACAAAGAAATTAGTTGAGATGGGCTGGAGCTATTATTGCTGCTGTTGTTAAAGCCCAATCCCATTTCCTAAGATGACAAAACAAAACAAACACATAAGGGGGGAAAGAAAAGAATAGCAAAGACAGAAAATGCAGCTTCCGTCTCTGGTGTTGACTCTCACATGCACCTTCACTGCTGAAAAAAACCAGACACAGCACATAGACTTATTACCCACTCCAAGACCTGGCAAACTTATACCTGAAGAGGCCTATTTAGGGCATTGTGTTTAGCTATCTTTTTCTGGTCACAGGCTCACAGCAATGCTGCAAAACATGCAGCCTTGGCCAGCTAAGCCAGACTCTCTTTAGACAGAAGGAAAAAGGAGTGAGAGATATGAAAGAGAAGAAATAAGGTAAGGAAGGAAAAAGACATATTGGGGGAGGTGGGAGAAAAGAGTCTCACATCCCAGGTGGTGTTTGGGATGCGAGACTAGTGGGGGGTAGTGATGTCATCTGGCCCGGTTTGGTCAGGACATCTTTCAGGATAAAAAAGATCTGAGCTCCGAGGAGACAGTGAGGATGGTAGCCATGATGGTGAAGCTCACTCCCAATGGCCAATTGTTCTCCCCAAAGTCTCTTTAAGGACCCCAAAAGGCAATGATGGCGGGAATAGACCACCCCCTCATTATTTTGTCCAACAATTAGACCTAGTTTCCAATATACCAATTGTAGTTTACTGATTTCTGCTTCCACACTTTTCTTGTTTACCAAGAATGATCTTAACGTAGTCCTTGAGTAGTATCAGGAGACATTTTTGCTTGAACTAATTCAGTCTGTCCCACTTTTGCACCTTTTCCCACCAATATTTGTTGTCATGGGTTATTGTAACATCTAATGAACATATACTCACTTTTTATATTTGAGCTCACAATTAGGGTAAATTTGTAGGCTCAAATGTACATATACAAGTCTCTGCCTAGAACTTCAATACTCATTTTAAATAGTTTTAGAAACTTTTTTTAAGCACATATCTGAAATTTTGAAGAGATACTAATACTGCCTGTTTCATTTGGTAGAGATATGCGCGAGACCTCTGAGCTTAACTATACTGTATTTGGCTCACCTCCCCCACCATTCTTCAACTCTATATTGATCATGTTTCAGGGTGGTCCTCTGGCAGCAAGCAGCTTACTTCTCAAACCCCTAGGATCTGTCTATACTGTCCTATACTTTGGGCTAATGGGGTGTGAATAGCAGTGCACAAGTGCTGTGCTGTAACTCCCCAGTAAGGATACTGCAGGCACGAACTCAAAAGTTCGGCTGCGAACTTGGGGCTCTTTAGTTTGCACCCACAGCATCCACATCGGGGACAGCACAGCACTTTAGAGTGCATTGCTATTCACATCTCCTTAGTCCGAACTGCAGGGTAATAAGGCATTATTAAAATTATACTTAAAAAACAATGTAACATTTGAAAGAACTTAATGTAAATCTACATTTTCTAAGATGTGAGACATGCCTACCCTGGGAAAGGGTGTTTTTTGATTTATTTTGGGAGCGGCTTGCCATGGGAGCAGACAGATTTTAAATTTTCCCTAGCATTTCTACTGTGTCTATAAAAACAAAAAGTCTCTAGCTGTTATAGTTGTGGAGAAACACTTGGATCACTTTTTGAAGGCTAACTGATGCAGTAATTTCTGCCTCAATTCTAAAGTGTGAACTGTCTTATTCATTTCAACTGATATTAACTCAAATGCCAGTTAGAATACTTTAAATATCAACATTGCTCAAAGTATGTAAGAAAGGATGGGAAGTTATACACCAGTACTTCCTTGAGGGAAGAGGAGAAGTGGTGGTGCATGAAGATATATACATTAAAAGGAACAGTAGGCCTTTAACATTCTTTGGGGCGTTTTGGGGCGGGAGGCACATTTGGGTTTTTTTCCCCAAAGGGAGACTCAACTTTCAAACGTTTGGGAAATGTGGATATAAGTTAAGAACCTTAAATACAATGGCAAGAATTAAAAATCATTTAATATGGCTCCTTACCTAGTAGCAGCTATACTTTTAATTAGCAAAATCAATTTGCATTCAGCATCAATGGAAAAACATGATGCAGGGCAAAACTTTTGTCGCCCTCACTTTTCTTCTTGTACACCACCTCAGTTTTTAAATGTGTTCTGTCTGCCGTTGGAGCCAACTTGACATGTTTGAGAGTTAGGAAGCATGTTCTTGAGCTTATCAACTCCCCTCCACAAGTCCCAACTCCTTTCCAAAGATGAAAGGTCTCCTTTAGAAATATGGTATGAAATGGCAAGGCAAGGGCTTGTCAGCCCTTCTGCTTATTCTGAGGCTATCAATATCTAGGATTTATTCAGATCTTGTATACACATGCAAGAGAGTGCTGCTCCTATTTATAACAGCAATTAATGGCCAACTGTATTCGGAACATCAGAACAGGTTGAACAGGCTGGAGCCCAAAATCTTTTTGCCAATGCACTTATTTCCACACTTGAGTATCAGAGAGTCTGCAAAGCTATGAAGCCACTCTGATTAATGGGGGATAGAGCCTCACAAGCCTATTACCCCAATTTGATTAAACATGCTCTTTAATACAAAAGTGCATGTGACTTCATATGCTTTTATATCAATTACATGAACAGATGAGTACAACTGTCATATTTAAAGCATTGGGGAAGTTAATTTGCCTTAACACAGCTGAGGTCATTCAAGTTTGATCAAGTAGGGGTATATATTACTTTGGGAATCTGTTGGAGATGGAAAACGTATGGAGCAATGAAGTGAATTATCAAAAGTGCTGTCTGCAATATGCAGGTAGAAAGAAGTGCTTTCCCCATAACTTATTTCCATGCTTCTAAGGTTTTGGGTAGCTGGGATGTGCTCTGTTGCAATGTTAAATGCCACTAAATGTAATTTTTGTTCACTAATTTCTTAGTTTTTTTATACAGGTGAAGCTGCTTCTGAAGACTGTGCAAGGCTGATATGCCTTAGTAAACTGTGTGCCTGCAACACCTTATTCACAATGCTCCAGAATTAGCAGTGGTCAGCTGTAGGGAACTTCTACAAAGGAGTCCACGTAAATACTCACTTCCCAAAACACTCCATCAGAGCCTCTCATGGACTCCAGAAACTACATACAGCCACAAGCAGCTGCAGCAACACTATACCAGTAAATCTGCCTATTGCTCCTCCCACGCCCTTTCATGCAAGTATTAAGCATACTTCTCAACCTTCAAACACACCAACACGAGAGACCTGCAAGTGTCATGGATGCCATGTTGGCCAACACTATGAATTGAAACAATGATCTCCAAAATTGAAAGCGTGAGTCTTTACAGCTTGTGCGGGGTACGGGGCCAAGTTCTCAAGCTGAGAGCTGTCACAAACACTCATTCTCTTCAGACTGGGCAGAGGATGACATACAACACAGATACACCTACCAGGAGGGTGACAAAAGTTAAATGTGCAATAAATGAGTGAAAGGTCAAGTGTGTGTTTTGGTGATTCACACATTTACAATCTACACATCATCATAGTTTAAGTTCTACAATACTGTTTTAAAGTGGTCTTTTCACAGAGCAAATCACACATAACCCTACCTCCACATAGATCAGCAGAAGTTTTTGAACTGCTTCACCTTGAGACCTCCAGCTTAGGCTCTTACTATTTGAACTACAGGAGTAACTGCCAGTCCCTTTCTATACCAGCCTGGAGAAGGATTAACATACACTATCCCAGGGGTTATACACAACTATTTACTACTCAGCAGCAGAATACTGGTGATCAGGAATCCTGGGTTCTATCTCTGGCTCTGGAGGAAGAATGGGGTTTGTAGTGGCTGGAAACAGTACAGCTAAACTGGTTTAGTCATTCTGAAAGGCAGTATAGTATAGTGGATAAGAGAAGGGTTTGTCACATAAGAAACCTGGGTTCACAGTGCCTTTGCATAAGCCTTCTGCTAACCTATTTAAAAATGGAGGGGGGGGGGGATTTTCAGCAGCTTGTCCCACATCTTCTGGTTTGGGGTTCATGGCCCCTTGGTCAATAATAAATTTAGCAAGTCTCATAGGAATTTAAATAGTATTTAGGAGATGAGACCTGAACTCCTGGTCTCCTTTCCCAGCTCAGGGAACCCTTCCCCAGGCTACAGGAGGATCTGGTGTATGAGGGAGGTCAGCCTTTTTTTTAAAAAAAGGATTCCTAGACGTTAATGATGAGATTCATACTGCAGCACAGTTTTCATCATCAAATTAAAATTCAGTGGCTTCAGATGGCTGAACATATTTGACACTATGGCTACAAAGTTATAATACTTTATGTAGGCTACTGATCTATACTGGATATTCTAGGAGTCAGCACAAAGAGTAACAATGTTGCCAAAGAAAAGGCCCCAGACTGTTTCTGATTTCTTGCTAAAGGAGTAAAAACGAAAAAAGTGACACCTGTCAATTAAAAAATCAAATCAAATCATAAATGCCTATTTTTCAACAGCTTATTACAAACTTTCCAGAACTTCAAACTATACAATTAATACACTCAAAAATCTGTAATTAGTCAAGGATAATTCATTTTTCATTTTACTAAAAAACTCCTTTTACTAAAAAGACCCCAGATATTCCCCATTCTTTCCATTGGCAAACAAACTCCCTAATGCAACCAAAATTGAAATGTATGTTCCTTGGGGCAGTTATTGAATTCCAAGTTCAGCACAACTAAGCATATTGTAAATGTTTAACAGCAGCAACATTTAAATGCAACATTGCATCTTACAAAATAGTGAAGAACTACTCATTGAAAAACATCTTTGCAAGATGTACATGACGTATATTATAATACACAGAACAAATGTCTACTGTACATATATTTACAAGTGTGTTTTAAGAATAGTTACTTAGTTAGCCTGGTGCGTGCAAGAATCCAGAGTATAAGAAATTATTTTACCATATATAGTTTCCTCTTCTGAGCATTGTGGTTTAAATTGATGCTCTGACTTCCCACTGAGTCATCAAGTGGCAAGAACATGCAGTGTATAAATATTCTTTCAAGTAAAAATAAATACACAGGCTACATCTGCTCACAAACCTATCTTGAGACCAATTTTATACTGAATAATCTTATAATCTCATCAAGTTTCAATGTTAAGGTAGTTTAAAGTAGTATCAATCTCTCGAACAAAAGAATTTTAAATATAATTTAGGACAACACTCCAGGCCTAAAGTAACTTACTATTTGTTCTTAAAATAAATAAATAAATAAATAAATAAAATCATAAAATCTAGAATGTTTGAGGTGGACATTAAGATCCTGCTGCTGACCTTATTAAAGGTTGTCCTACATTATTGTGTTATGAAAACTCAGTTTTAAATTACTTTTTCTTCAAGACAGATTACAATAAGATCCACAATAATCACATACTACAGTAAGCATTACAGGAACTGCAAGTTTCCAATCAATTTATTCAAGATTTTTAAAGAAGAAAATTAAAGCATTTTGGCTACAACTGCTAAGGTAGTTCATATACAACATTTTATGTTATATTTCTGAGTAACTGAAAGGTTTTTTAATGCTAATCATGGTGTATTCATTCACTTTATCATGAAAATATTTATTAAAAAATAATTCTAAAATAAGACAGCTTTGTCTATCATAGTATAACATTTTCTATTACTATATTGACTTGATAATGAAAATTTATGGCTTTAGCTCAATTTATTCTTCTCAAAAACTGGGTTTTTCTTGCATTGAAAAATCATTTTTCTGACATAACTTAGGCTACAGACCTAAATGACATCAAGTAATTATGCCCCTAAACCAATAAAATTAAGCATGTTTCTAGGACTACTTACGTGTTAAAATTAAGCATTTGTCCAAGGGACTGTCTACACACAAAAATTATGCCAGTATAGTCAGTACAAAGCTGTTTTACACTGGTACATCTGTTCCCATACAGAAAGGGGAATAAGCAGCACTTGTATAACTGCATCCACACTAGGGATCTACAGGTAGTTACTTCAGTTTACCAAAATCAATCACATCCCTAACCAAAATAGTTACACTGGTAGAAAAAGTGTGTGTAGACTAGGCTTAAGTGACTGAAGTTTGGACCAAAGACAAAAGCAGTTCTTATACTGCATACTTGAGATGAACTATAGTAAAAGTAAGTCATGGTCTTGGTCTCCATAATTAACATATTCACAAATGAACATACACCACAATAAAGAGAGAGATCCTGAGAGCATCTAAAACTACCACCGAGATCAACCTCTCGGGATCAGGCCCTCAAGAGCTTTAAGGGCTTATAAAGATAACTTGCAAAGCATTCTTTTGCCATTTTTGTATGATGTATAGAGATGACCTAAAGGTTTCAGGCGCTGCCAGTCCAAAAAACAATTGATTTCTTAACCTTTGAAATATTAGAATTGTCAAATCTGGCCTCTTTCCCTAATTTTCCTGGAACACTTTCTTGGAGGTTTCAGATGTTTATTGTGAGAGGTCATGTTTTAATTTACATGGCAGGGATATTGAAACTTTAACAAAGATATCCTTTGTCTCAAATGCTCATTAGTCTTCGGCATTAAGTGGGTGTTAAGACTTTCTTTTTTGTAACAGTCACTTCCTTCCCAATTGCTTGATTCAAAGGCTCTTGTCTCTTGCTGATGATGTCAGTTTCACTAGTTGTTCTACTGGGGAAAGCCTAGGTAGACTACAATATCATTAGGGGCCTACCAATTTCAAGATCATGGGATTTTAAAAAAAAACAAACAAATGTCATGATTTCAGCTATTTAAATTTGAAATTTCATGGTGTGTAATTTTAGGGGTCCTGACCCATAAAGGAGTTGTGGGGAGGTGGAGGGGAGGTCACAAGGTCATTGTAGGGGAGGTTGCAGTACTGCTACCCTTACTCTGTGCTCCTGTTGGCAGCAGCACTGCCTTCAGAACTGAGAAGCTGGAGAGCGGCGGCTGCTGGCCAGGAGCTCAGCTCTGAAGGCAGAGCCCTCACCAGCAGCAGCGCAAAAGTAAGAATAGTATTTGCCCTACTATCCTTACTTCTGCACTGCTGCTGGCAGGACACTGCCTTCAGAGCTGGTGCCCGGCTAACAGCCGCTGCTCTCCAGCCATCCAGATCTGAAGGCAGCTCAGAAAGGTGGCAATACTGAGACCCCCCTTAAAATAACTTTGTAACCCTCCTGCAACTCCCTTTTGGGTCAGGACCCCCAATTTGAGAAACGTCTCCCCTGTGAAACCTGTATAGTATAGAATAAAAGCACACAAAAGATTTCACAGGGGGAAGACCAGATTTAACGGTCTGTGATGCATTTTTCATGGCCGTGAATTTGGTAGGGCCCTAAATATCAACAAACATAGCAGTAAAGGTGCTAAACAATATTTACATTAGGTGTTAAAGATGGTTTCAAGTTATGTTAGCTCACTTGAGTTATCTTATCTGTTTTTAAAGAGCACCTCTTTTCCTAGGGCTTGTCTACACTTACAGCACTGCAGTGGCACAGCTCTAGTGCTTAGTGAAGACACTACCTACACCAATGGGACAGCTTCTCTTGTCAGCACAGGTACTCCACTTCCCTGAGAAGCGGTAGCTATGTTGACAGGAGAAGCCCTCCAGTCAACACAGTGCCATCTACACTGGGAGTTGGGTTAATATAACTGCGTTGCTCAGGGGTGTGAGTTTTCCATATGTTTGTAGTGGAGACCGGGCCTCATCTTGTTCATAAAGTTTTCATAGGTTCATAAGGTTCATGAACTTCATAAGGTTCATAAAGTCTTCCCAGGTAGACAAAAACTGGATTTCTAATGAGAGGGGAAAAACCAAAGCCCCCGTAACCTTTTAGGCCTTCTTTACCGGAAAAGAGGAGAGACAAAAACAATTTTTGCCATTCTGTAGGTCAGAGCGTAAGTCAGTAACTAAAAGTTTAAAGTGATCTAGTGATCTAGAAAGACAAGGTGCATGAGGTAATATCTTTGATTGGACCAACTTCTGCTGCTGACAGACAAGTTTTCAAGTTCCACAGAGCTTTTCTGGTCTGAGAAACTTACTAAGGGTTGCCTACACCTAGAGTGCTGCAGCGATACAACTTCACCGTTGCCACTGTAGCGCTTAGTGAAGATCTATCTACGCCATGGGGAGAGGTTCTCCGTTGACGTAGTAGGTACTTCACCTCCTGCAGAGGCGGTAGCTATGTTCAGGGGAGAAGCCCTAGGGTTGACCTAGCACTGTCTACACTGGGAGTTAAGTCAGTACAACTACATTGCTCCACACCCCTGAATGACAGTTATATCAACATAATTTTGTAGTGCAGATCAAGGCTCTGAGTATCACAGCTAAACGCAAGATGGAACAGACTGTTTAGCATACATAGTTGCTATGTATTTCAAGGGACCATTCAAGGTGAAATGGCCCATTTCCTCCCTATGACTAGAGGGGTGTTAAGGAAAGGGAGGGGTTGTTAGTGGGTTATAGATTGTTATAATAAGCAATAAATCCAGTGGTCTGATCTACACTATAGAATCAGGTTACTGCACAACTCGCAGTAAGAAAATCTTTCAACTCTAAATATTCTCATTCTCTTTATCCTCTTTTTATACACAGTATATTTAATATTATACACACATAGACACACCAAGAAATGCCAACAATAGTCAATTTTAGCCTACGAGAGATGTGAGCTACTGGGCTTACTGGACAAGCATCCACATTATCCCGAAACAGCACAATGAGCACTGATGTGCCCCCCAAGGGTGGAGAGGCCCAGAGCACTGAGTTACCCTGCTGTTCTTAGGCTGCATCTATATTGTAAAAAATAATCAGACAGGTAGTTTGCCCCCAGCAAAACCCTGCTTATGGTGGCAGCAGCAGAAGCTACAGCACAGACAGGGCAGAAGCTTTTTCACCATCTCAGCGGGATGAGTGGTTAGAACTGCCCAACTCCCACTGCGCTGGTGGTGTCCTTGGAAGCTGCTCCAGCTCCACGTTACAGGCCTCTTTGTGCTTTGGTATGGGATGCCAGGGAGGGTGGTGGGTTCATGCTGGGAGGGGAAAGGGATCCCATCTAGGGGAGCTCTCAGGCAGTGGAGAGAGGTCCATGTGAGTGAGAAACTGTGGAGCTCTGGGGCAGTGGGGGATTTCCATGAGGATTGGTTGTGGTCCTTTAGGGCAGTGGAATGGGAGAAAATCCACATGGGCACGATGAAGAACTCTAGGCGCAATATGAAGATTTATTTATGGGGCGGGTTGTGGAGTTCAGAAGGAAGCAGGTTGGTGCCGGGAGGGGGAAGGAGATCCTGCCCATGGGGGAGCGGGGGCAGGCCGGTGCCGGGAGGGGGGAGGAGATCCTGCCGGTGCCGGGAGGGGGGAGGAGATCCTGCCGGTGCCGGGAGGGGGGGCAGGCCGGTGCCGGGAGGAGGGAGGAGATCCTGCCCATGGGGGAGGGGGAACAGGCCGGTGCCGGGAGGGGGGAGGAGATCCTGCCCATGGGGGAGGGGGGGCAGGCCGGTGCCGGGAGGGGGGAGGAGATCCTGCCCATGGGGGAGGGGGGGCAGGCCGGTGCCGGGAGGGGGGAGGAGATCCTGCCCATGGGGGAGGGGGGGCAGGCCGGTGCCGGGAGGGGGGAGGAGATCCTGCCCATGGGGGAGGGGGGGCAGGCCGGTGCCGGGAGGGGGGAGGAGATCCTGCCGGTGCCGGGAGGGGGGGCAGGCCGGTGCCGGGAGGAGGGAGGAGATCCTGCCCATGGGGGAGGGGGAGCAGGCCGGTGCCGGGAGGGGGGAGGAGATCCTGCCCATGGGGGGGGGCAGGCCGGTGCCGGGAGGGGGGAGGAGATCCTGCCCATGGGGGAGGGGGGGCAGGCCTGTGCCGGGAGGGGGGAGGAGATCCTGCCCATGGGGGAGGGGGGGCAGGCCGGTGCCGGGAGGGGGAAGGAGATCCTGCCCATGGGGGGGGGGCAGGCCGGTGCCGGGAGGGGGGGCAGGCCGGTGCCGGGAGGGGGAAGGAGATCCTGCCCATGGGGGAGGGGGAAGGAGATCCTGCCCATGGGGGAGGGGGAAGGAGATCCTGCCTGGGGGCAGGCCGGCGCCGGGATGAAGATCCCGTAGGGCGAACCAGGCAGGAAGGGGAGAGGGATCCCAGCGAGGGGGGGGGGGAGGGAGAGGCAGGCGGCAGGCCAGGAGGGAAGGAAATCCCAGTGGGGAGGCGGGCTGAGAGGGAGAAGGGGATCCTGCCCCGAGATCCTATTGAAAACCCCAGGGGAAGCGGGCGGGCGGCAGGAGAGGAAGATCCCAGCGGCTGGACGGTGCCGGGAAGAGGGGAAGGAGACCCCGGCCGGGTGAGGCGGGCAGCGAGCCTGCGCCAGGAAGGGGAGCGGATCTCGCCCGGCGGGGCGGCGGATCTCTCGAGCGGCC
The DNA here is from genome assembly GCF_009764565.3 of Dermochelys coriacea. Lineage (NCBI taxonomy): Eukaryota > Metazoa > Chordata > Testudines > Dermochelyidae > Dermochelys > Dermochelys coriacea. The sequence continues at coordinate 195,110,138 of NC_050070.1, forward strand.
CCCTTCCCCGCTCCGCCCGCAGCGAGCTGTGCCGAGCGACAGACGCTGGGGGTGGCCGGGCCCCGCCGCGGCCCCGGGAGCCCCAGTCCCCGGCCCGGTGCCCGGCCGCTCACCCCGGTGCCGTTGTCGCAGACCACCACCTTCCTGCCCTGCGCGTCCATGCTCCGCGCCCGCCTCGCCTCGCCCCGCGCTCCGCGCTGACTGACGCGCCGCCGCCTCCTCCTCCAATCAGCGGCCGGCTCGGCCCGGCCGCCTGCAGTTCCCGCTGCGGTCCGACCCCTCGCGGCCCTCCCCCCCCCGGGCCTCTGTGGGGTCCGCTCCGGCCTGGCCGCTGGGGGAGCGTCATAGCGGCGGCTCCTCCTGCCGGGCACTGACTGCGGCCAGGAGGCCGTGACAGGTGAACGGGGCCGGGCGCGGCGGGATTGCTCAGGGCAGTCGGCGCCCCCTCCCCCCGACAGACAGAGAGCTGCACCCCAAGCCCCCCGAGACAGCGCCACCCCTGCCCCAGACACACACACACACGGCACCTACCCCCACCCCCACCGGCACTCCTCTGCCCCCACCCTCGCAAACACCCAGCCCCCCCACGCCCCTCATCGACACCTCCCACCCCCAATAGGCGCACACACAGCTCCAATACTGCCCCCCCCCCACCGGTCACCCCTCTACCCCCATAGATACCCCCCACTGCCCCAGCCTGACACAACCCCCGTCCCTATGGTCATCCCCTCCTTGGCCCACAGCTCCATGATTCCCCCACATACACTGGCCCGCCGCCCTCAGCTCCACAATCTCCCGCCTCAACTGCCCCCCCCCTACTCTACTGCCCTAGAGTTCTGCATCCCGCCCTCGTGGATTTCCTCCCCCTCCCCCCACTGCCCTAGAGGGCCACAACCCATCCCCATGGAAATCCCCTACTGCCCCACAGCTCCACAATGTCCCCCCTCCCGCCTGAGAGCTCCTCAGCCCCATGGACACCCCCTGCTCCAGAGATCCATAACACACCCATGTCCAAATATTCCCTCTACAACACCCCTCCCTCATGAACCAAATACCTAGGAGAAATTACTAGGCCCTCTGAGTTATTCAGGTATCTGCAAACCTAAAAGACTGACTTCCTCTACGCATTTGAAAAATGAATGCGGAATGAAGTCATCAGGCATGTTCTAACAAGGAACTACCTGAGGCAAGGCACCTTATGTATCCTCAGAAATAGTTGGTGTTATCAGTGTATTAAATCCAGTCTTTAGTTGAGCTCAATACAAGCAAGGGGAGGGATAAATGATCATTTTACTGTACGTTTCCATCAGTTTCATTTTCTGATGCTTTACATATAATGAACTTATTAGACTATTCATTTTTGTTGTTCATAAATATAAAATGACACAGTGGCCAGTTTTAAATAACTACCTTTATATAGTTAAAAGGACTTTGGTACTCTTACCCTTTTGGTACAATTTTTACTCTCTCATATTTACAATATCCTCTTAGAAATCTCTAAATAGAATGTCCTTCCCTAACAGTCTTGGACTTTTCTGCTTGGCAAACATTTTGCATTTCTTAGTGGGTTCCAAATAAAGAATGAAATAAACATGTTTTCTTACTTTGCTTCTTAACGGCTGCTTTTCTTGCACAGACCAAATTCCCCTTGACTTCAATGAAATTTTTTAGATGGACAAGAAATGTGGTATCAGATCCTCATTTTTTCTCTTGTACCACTGGAGATGTCAGGCCAACATTGGAAGTAGTGTTTTCTAATTAAACATAGTGAAAGGCACATAAGCACAATGTTGGGGGGTCCTAAATAAATAGTGGCCATTGTGTTGTTCTTTGATGCCTTTAAAATATTAAATTTTTAAGTGCAATCTTGGGGAACATTCAGATTTTTAAAAAATCAGAATTTAGGTCTAATACTTGATTTTTAAACTAATTATGTCCAGATTTTGAGAATGATGAAAAGACAGGGTGCTATGTATTAGGACAAGGAGGCTACCCAAGCAGAGATGGAATAATTCAATGTGATACGCCTATAATGGAAGGCCTGCATCCCCGTCATTTTGGAGTAGCAGCAGCTTTGACTGGGCATGACTGTACATTTATATATATATATATACACACACACACACACACACACACACTTTTTTAAAATGTATGAAGTTTTGGGATAAAAGTGAGGGCCTTAAAGTTAGAACTGTGCAAATAACTAATTTTTTGTTTTGCTAGCTAGTTGAACTGAAATTTGTTTAAAAAAAAAGTTTCAGATTGACCTGAAATGAAAGCTTTAGTACTTTTTGGTGAACTGACAGTTTAAAAAAAATTGGTTTTGATCCAAAATGAAATGTTTGATTTTTTAACTTTTTAAAAATGAAACTGAGGTAAACTTAGTTTTGAAACAAACTTGAAACATTTCTTTTACAAAATGTCAAAACGTGCAATTTTGGGGGAATTTTTTTGGAGGGTTTGGCGGAGGATTGACGAAAACAGTTGTGGGAATTAGACATGAAGTTGCAAATTGTTTTGGCTGACCCAAATGTGCATTTTATGGTGAAAAAAGTTTTCTCTGAAAAATTTCACCCAGCTCTACTTGCGGAACTGGTTTAGAGCAGTTTTTTATGGAAACCTAATGCCCATCAATCCTGAAATATTAACTAACAACTGAGGCTGACACCACTTAACTCATTTACCCATAAGGTAGTGTGGTTCAAAATACAACACCAAAACTAAACTCATGATTTATCAGAGCTGTGTATTTTCAACATTACTTTATAGTGTAAAAAGAAAAGGAGTACTTGTGGCATCTTAGAGACTAACATTTATTAGAGCATAAGCTTTCGTGAGCTACAGCTCACTTCATCGGATGCATTTGGTGGAAAAAACAGAGGAGAGATTTATATACACACACACAGAGAACATGAAACAATGGGTTTATCATACACACTGTAAGGAGAGTGATCACTTAAGATAAGCCATCACCAGCAGCAGGGGGGGAAAGGAGGAAAACCTTTCATGGTGACAAGCAAGGTAGGCTAATTCCAGCAGTTAACAAGAATATCAGAGGAACAGTGGGGGTGGGGTGGGAGGGAGAAATACCATGGGGAAATAGTTTTACTTTGTGTAATGACTCATCCATTCCCAGTCTCTATTCAAGCCTAAGTTAATTGTATCCAGTTTGCAAATTAATTCCAATTCAGCAGTCTCTCGTTGGAGTCTGTTTTTGAAGCTTTTTTGTTGAAGTATAGCCACTCTTAGGTCTGTGATCGAGTGACCAGAGAGATTGAAGTGTTCTCCAACTGCTTTTTGAATGTTATAATTCTTGACGTCTGATTTGTGTCCATTCATTCTTTTACGTAGAGACTGTCCAGTTTGGCCAATGTTCATGGCAGAGGGGCATTGCTGGCACATGATGGCATATATCACATTGGTAGATGCGCAGGTGAACGAGCCTCTGATAGTGTGGCTGATGTGATTAGGCCCTATGATGGTATCCTCTGAATAGATATGTGGACAGAGTTGGCAACGGGCTTTGTTGCAAGGATAGGTTCCTGGGTTAGTGGTTCTGTTGTGTGGTGTGTGGTTGCTGGTGAGTATTTGCTTCAGATTGGGGGGCTGTCTGTAAGCAAGGACTGGTCTGTCTCCCAAGATCTGTGAGAGTGATGGGTCGTCCTTCAGGATAGGTTGTAGATCCTTGATGATGCGTTGGAGAGGTTTTGGTTGGGGGCTGAAGGTGATGGCTAGTGGCGTTCGTTGTTTTCTTTGTTGGGCCTGTCCTGTAGTAGGTGACTTCTGGGTACTCTTCTGGCTCTGTCAGTCTGTTTCTTCACTTCAGCAGGTGGGTATTGTAGTTGTAGGAATGCATGATAGAGATCTTGTAGGTGTTTGTCTCTGTCTGAGGGGTTGGAGCAAATGCGGTTATATCGTAGCGCTTGGCTGTAGACAATGGATCGAGTGATATGATCTGGATGAAAGCTAGAGGCATGTAGGTAGGAATAGCGGTCGGTAGGTTTCCGATATAGGGTGGTGTTTATGTGACCATCGCTTATTAGCACCGTAGTGTCCAGGAAGTGGATCTCTTGTGTGGACTGGTCCAGGCTGAGGTTGATGGTGGGATGGAAATTGTTGAAATCATGGTGGAATTCCTCAAGAGCTTCTTTTCCATGGGTCCAGATGATGAAGATGTCATCAATGTAGCGCAAGTAGAGTAGGGGCATTAGAGGACGAGAGCTGAGGAAGCGTTGTTCTAAGTCAGCCATAAAAATGTTGGCATACTGTGGGGCCATGCGGGTACCCATCGCAGTGCCGCTGATTTGAAGGTATACATTGTCACCAAATGTGAAATAGTTATGGGTCAGGACAAAGTCACAAAGTTCAGCCACCAGGTTAGCCGTGACATTATCGGGGATACTGTTCCTGACGGCTTGTAGTCCATCTTTGTGTGGAATGTTGGTGTAGAGGGCTTCTACATCCATAGTGGCTAGGATGGTGTTTTTAGGAAGATCACCAATGGACTGTAGTTTCCTCAGGAAGTCAGTGGTGTCTCGAAGATAGCTGGGAGTGCTGGTAACGAAGGGCCTGAGGAGGGAGTCTACATAGCCAGACAATCCTGCTGTCAGGGTGCCAATGCCTGAGATGATGGGGCGTCCAGGATTTCCAGGTTTATGGATCTTGGGTAGCAGATAGAATACCCCAGGTCGGGGTTCCAGGGGTGTGTCTGTGCGGATTTGTTCTTGTGCTTTTTCAGGGAGTTTCTTGAGCAAATGCTGTAGTTTCTTCTGGACACTACGGTGCTAATAAGCGATGGTCACATAAACACCACCCTATATCGGAAACCTACTGACCGCTATTCCTACCTACATGCCTCTAGCTTTCATCCAGATCATACCACTCGATCCATTGTCTACAGCCAAGCGTTACGATATAACCGCATTTACTCCAACCCCTCAGACAGAGACAAACACCTACAAGATCTCTATCATGCATTCCTACAACTACAATACCCACCTGCTGAAGTGAAGAAACAGATTGACAGAGCCAGAAGAGTACCCAGAAGTCACCTACTACAGGACAGGCCCAACAAAGAAAACAACAGAACGCCACTAGCCATCACCTTCAGCCCCCAATTAAAACCTCTCCAACGCATCATCAAGGATCTACAACCTATCCTGAAGGACGACCCATCACTCTCACAGATCTTGGGAGACAGACCAGTCCTTGCTTACAGACAGCCCGCCAATCTGAAGCAAATACTCACCAGCAACCACACACCACACAACAGAACCACTAACCCAGGAACCTATCCTTGCAACAAAGCCCATTGCCAACTCTGTCCACATATCTATTCAGGGGATACCATCATAGGGCCTAATCACATCAGCCACACTATCAGAGGCTCGTTCACCTGCGCATCTACCAATGTGATATATGCCATCATGTGCCAGCAATGCCCCTCTGCCATGTACATTGGCCAAACTGGACAGTCTCTACGTAAAAGAATGAATGGACACAAATCAGACGTCAAGAATTATAACATTCAAAAAGCAGTTGGAGAACACTTCAATCTCTCTGGTCACTCAATCACAGACCTAAGAGTGGCTATACTTCAACAAAAAAGCTTCAAAAACAGACTCCAACGAGAGACTGCTGAATTGGAATTAATTTGCAAACTGGATACAATTAAGTTAGGCTTGAATAGAGACTGGGAATGGATGAGTCATTACACAAAGTAAAACTATTTCCCCATGGTATCTCTCCCTCCCACCCCACCCCCACTGTTCCTCTGATATTCTTGTTAACTGCTGGAATTAGCCTACCTTGCTTGTCACCATGAAAGGTTTTCCTCCTTTCCCCCCCCTGCTGCTGGTGATGGCTTATCTTAAGTGATCACTCTCCTTACAGTGTGTATGATAAACCCATTGTTTCATGTTCTCTGTGTGTGTGTATATAAATCTCTCCTCTGTTTTTTCCACCAAATGCATCCGATGAAGTGAGCTGTAGCTCACGAAAGCTTATGCTCTAATAAATTTGTTAGTCTCTAAGGTGCCACAAGTACTCCTTTTCTTTTTAAGAATATCTGAAGAACAGTGGGGGGTGGTGTGTGGGGGAGAAATAACATGGGGAAATAGTTTTACTTTTTGTAATGACTCATCCATTCCCAGTCTCTATTCAAGCCTAAGTTAATTGTATCCAGTTTGCAAATTAATTCCAATTCAGCAGTCTCTCGTTGGAGTCTGTTTTTGAAGCTTTTTTGTTGAAGGATAGCCACTCTTAGGTCTGTAATAGAGTGAACAGAGAGATTGAATATTGTTTTTGAGGTCAAAGGGTCTAGGGCAGAAAAATCTCGCAGGAGAAAACCTAGCAATATATAAACTTAGCGCAAAATATTAAGAGTGCAGTGTAAATTTGTTCTGTATCTACTCTGTGTTTGTTATGTTTAGGCCAAGATAGAAGCTCTAGTTGAAAGTCATATAAAAAAAATCAAGATTTTTATTAAAAAAATAGTATCCTTCCTATTCTTGGAACCTAATATTTGTATATTTTGTCTTGGTTTTAGTTTTAGGTATTTTTTTTTGCCCTTGTTGTACTGATTTAGAAAAAAATAACCATTTCATAAAAATTGTGTAAAAATGTAATTTTCATTCTGAAAAAGATGGTTGGAACACCATTTGCTGTAATTCAAAGTCATGGAGACAACTACTCCCTGTATGCTGGTTAGAAAGGGTGCTGTGGCATTTGCAAGAGAGCAGGACTTCACAATAGAAGATAATAAAAATCTGACAACTAAGCAGAGTGCTAAAGCTTATCAGGTAATGTACTGCACCTGTCCTGTATTGATATGAACGGATTTTCATGGACTTTCATATTAAGAGGTCTCTCTGAGCTATCTTGATGTGCATACATACAGAAACCATACTAATGTGAATGGGAGTTACCTGCACACATAAAGAGAAGAATAAACTCTAAAGGCCAGATTCTGTCCCAGAGTTCTTTGCTGTACTAAATGAAAAGGGGGTGCAGGCAACTCCCTTAATATTTTGGTCAGCCCCAACCTAGTTCAGAGCAATGTGTGATTTGTTCTAAATGCTGCCATTTATTAATGGTTACTAAGAGACTGTCTGCAAGCTGGGAGTTAATGGCACACAGTGCCCTGCAGCTGCACCACTACCATCCCTGTTCCAAACCTTACCCCGACTCTTCACCATATCCTTTACACCTGAGGGTGCGGGAGTTGCATACACTTACTCTTTGCCTGCTGTAGAGTTGAGGCCAGTTTCTACCCACTTTGAGCAGAGTCAGGGGAGAGAATCTGCACCTGAAGCGTTACCAGGAAATGTTTCCTTATTATCAAACTAGTCTTCATTGCTTTGATCTATTTTTTTTACTGTGCTGTATTATTCTGCTGCCAAGATTAACATATTAATACAAAAGAACCTCATTAATCTAAACTTCACTAAACAATACATTTTGTAGTCCACACAAAACTAGCCCTAAAATTGACTAAACATTACATAGGATTTGGTGGACTGTAAAATACTATATAAAACAAGTCAGAAATGTTTAGCAAGTGCAACTACTTACAATTTTTATAAGCCATTTGACAGATGGGCTGGCTCCTCCTGCCCTAGCAGATTATGACCACCTCATTACAATAAAGCATCTGAGTTTTCCAAATGTCAAAAATCCAAATCACCATTTTAACAACCACTTGTTCCTGGCCCAAAAATTGTGTTGTAACCAAAAGTTATGAAATCCTGATTTTGCTGAAGTTCTGAATATCTTGTGAGACTATTGTAAAATTGGGGTATAACTCTATTGTATTTTGCCAATCGTTTTCATGTTTGTTTGCCGAATGCCATTTTTATTGTATATGAATGTATTTTCTTTGTAATTAAATTACTTATGACTATTATGAGAAAAATAAAGGGAAGCACTTTGATCAGAATTCTAAAGCTAACTCATTTTTCTCTCTCAGTTACACTAATTCTGGTTGGATGATGCTGGAAGGAGCTTAACTACACAAAGCCTTTCTGTGGAAATTGCAATGTTCTTTTGTGGATCTAACCCTATGATTCTAGAGATAGAGACTTTGACATCTAATAAAATATATATTTTTGTGTGGAGCGGGGGAACATCTTTAACATTTCTTTGTGGGGTGGTTTAACAGGGTGCTGGACGCGAACTGCTGAGCCCAGCTCAGCTCTCTGTCAGGCCAGCTCCCATTAAGGGAGAGAAATTGGAGCTGGCTAGAGAAACTTGTGCCTGATTGGCAAAGGGGAAATAGCTGCCAGGTAGTTAGCCTGGGGCTGCATAAAAGCCTCAAAAGGAAGGAAAGGGGGAAGCCAGAGAGTGGAAGCTTGTCTCTTGCAGCTGTAGAGGCTGGGAAGTTCTTCACATGGAAACCCCCTATGTTGTATATGGTGAGAAGGTGGTGGGATTTTATGCTGTAAATAAACTGCACTAGTGATTGCGGAGCCAGAAGGTCTCTTAGTGGTTTTTGGAGCAGAGGCAGGAGCAAAGGGTGTCCTGCTATGCCCTGTTAAAGGTGGGGAAAACTCTCTTTTCTAGCCCTCAGCACTCTGGAGTTGTCTCTCCACTGTCTTGCACACTGTGTAGTTACTTAGACCTGTGCAAAGTGGGTGGGAAATGCTACCAAATTAGATTTCTCCATTCACTTTTTGCCAGTGATAGCATTTTACACTCACTTTTTACAGGGGTAAACAACATGAGTTCGCAGGATGGAGAATGAGGCATCCTAAGGTCTGATTTGATGGGGGACTGAGCACCCATAATGCCTGCAGAAGTCAGTGGGACATTTGGGTATTCATAACCTCTGAAAATCAGGTCCTAGATGTCTAAAGTCTGGCAATGAAAAATTGAGGTACCCAAAATAAGATACCACAAAATAAGATACCACTTTTGAAAATGTAGTCCTAAGTGACTACAGTCATAGGGGAAGTCTGCAGCAGAGCCAGGAATAGAATCTGAATCATCTGACTCCCAGTCCTGTGGCTTAACCATAAGACCAACCTTCATCTCCAGATAACAACAGCAGATATCTTTCAAATATGAATGGAGGTTTCAAATTCATCCACACCATATAAAGAACAACACTTTAACATGATTCACTGATAATTGAGTCCTGGTAACAGAACTACATTCTCTCCTCAAATCAAAAAAGTGGTTTTGGTTTTTGAAATCAATTTACACTTTGCTACTGTGAAGTCCACTGAGAGGAGTAAACATTGCGTTTAACATCTCCATTCATTCTGCTACCCTGCTTCACTTTTCAGCATGTAAGAATGACTTTAAAATTATTTTTTGTAAACACTTTACCTCACTAAAAATATAACTGTGAAATACTCTGATTCAGGAGAAAAAACATAGTTATAAGATCTCTGATTTTGAGAATATCCCTTATTTTATTCAAAAAAAATTGTTGGAACATTTAGAAAAAATTTCAGAGGACACAATACCTTAAATAGTCATTTTAATTAATTATTTGATTATTCTGTATTAAAAATGTGGTAAGTACTGGAGTTAGAGGTCATTAAGAATCAAACTGGCTTGCATACATACATAAATGGATGTGATGTTAGAGGATAAAAGTTTCTATCAGCAGCAGCAAGGATATTGTGGTGAAGTGATAATTGTATGCTGACTAGCATCCCAGAACACTTCAGAGAGAAGTGACACAAGAGCTGGTATAAATTTTAGTGAAGACAATCAAAGCAAAATGTTGCCTTTGTAAGTGCAGAGGACTCCTAACAGTAGAATTGGTATGGTTCTACTGGTTGAGGACATCCTGCATGAACCACATGGAGTCCACACCATACACAGAGAAGGGTTGGGGATGGTGGAACTATTGGAAGGTTTTAAGGCTGAGATATGTTAGGTATTTGTGTACGTAGGAGAAGAAAGACATTATGTGCATATTGGAGTCTGGAAAGTGGGAGAACAAGAGAAGATGAAGATATGGACAGGGATTTCGGAACAGGTTGATTCAAGAAAGTAGAGCCAATAGGCAGACTTGCAGATACATAGTAAATAGATTTCAGAGTAGCAGCCGTGTTAGTCTGTATTCGCAAAAAGAAAAGGAGTACTTGTGGCACCTTAGAGACTAACAAATTTATTAGAGCATAAGCTTTCGTGAGCTACAGCTCACTTCATCAGATGAAGTGAGCTGTAGCTCACGAAAGCTTATGCTCTAATAAATTTGTTAGTCTCTAAGGTGCCACAAGTACTCCTTTTCTTTTTATAGTAAATAGAGTGTGTGGAGGATTTTTGGAAGGATAAAATCCTGTCTCCTCCCTCAACCTGGGAGCAGGTTGCAGAAGGGTTATAAGCACCTACACATGAGTTTTTGCTGGTGGATCCATCTATATGTGGGATCTACCTCCTCTTTGAGGGGCTACACGGCAGGCTGTCCTGCAGGTCCCTAATTTTTTTTGCACAGTAGAACTCTTCTGGTTCTGTTGTCTTTGGAGGCTTCATGTGAGCTTTCCAAGCCTGGGCAGGTTGTGCACCTTGTAAATAAAATAAGAGCTGTTATATAATGAAACATGAAATCTTATTAATCATAGTTCATCTTTTATTGACGATTAAAATATCTTTTCCAGAAAACTGCAGTAAGATATTTTTATTTATTTATTTTGCTCAGATTGCCAAGACACAACAGAAATAATGCATTCACTCTTCAAGAGAGAATTAGTGTATGCTGCTCTTGAAGTTCCCCCTACTGAGTTTTGGATGATACTATGACTCAATAAAGCCGAAAGCATACCGAAGTTGAGACTTAAGAGAGAAATGGTGGCCCAGAATAAAGGGATGTGTTACTTACTTGAAGTAACGAGAGCCTCTTGGCATATGTTCTTATCTTGGAAAGAGTGCTAAATAATTCCTGGAACCTCACATTACACGCTGATATAGATATGAGTTTGTATTTCCAAGGAAATATAAGATGACAATTTTTACAGGGAATCTTGTTTAAGGAAAATTACTGTCTATAGACACACATTAGATCTTTCATAGGCTGCATATTGTATGCCACAAATTAAACACCAGTGTTTTGATGACACTTGAAATGCTTAGATACCATGGTGAGTAAAAACATAGATTCCTGAACATGTTATGCTTGCTATTGACATGGAATATAGGAACCACTTATTTTAAGAGACTGTTGATTTGAGTTTGGAGTAACATACGCCAAAAATAAAATGAACTGGTACTAGTTATAGTAGTTTCAAACAGAGCTTACATGTGTTTAAACATAAATATTACCAAGAAGGCAAAATGAGCATGGAAGTTATGCGTATATCTTGAAGGGAAAGTATTCTTTCCACCCACCCCTTTTCTATCCACTAACAGTTATGCCAGGTATAAAGTAACAGAATTATTTTATTTAAAAATTATAAATGTCTACATTAGTATGAAAATTCAGACACTTTGCATGTTTGAATTTGATTTGAATTAATGTGTAATGTCTTTGCCAGCTAGCAGATGTATCCCTCTAAACACACTTTTCTCTAATATTTAGAATATTCACTTTTTAGGTGGTTAATGAATCACTTATTCATAAATGTTTTAAATACAAAATTCTGTTAAGCAGAAATTCCAGCAATTACTTTCTGCCCATTAGGGTAACAACTGATTAATAATGTCTGTTCTAGCAGGCCTTTCTCAGGCAAATCTCCTGTTGAAATTGGGAACCATTAGCTATTACCATATTGAATCAGACTCCTCATCCATCTAGTCAAGGTGGGAGTTTTGTTTAAGCGTTTGTCTACATGCAGTTTTTACACTGATTTAATTATATTAAAACCCAATGTAATTAAATTGGTGCAATCCTCTAGTGTGAACACAGATATACCAGCATAGCTTATTTCTGACCAGTACTGTAAAAACACAATACAAACGCTGTGTGTAGGCCAGCCCTAAGTAAGGACTGTAGGATTTTGTCCAAGACCGAATTGTCTCTTGAATCTTGCCTAGCTCTAGTAAATATTGTCATAAAAATAAAGGGAAGGGTAACGACCTTTCTGTATACAGTGCTATAAAATCCCTCCTGACCAGAGGCAAAACCCTTTCACCTGTAAAGGGTTAAGAAGCTAAGATAACCTCGCTGGCACCTGACCAAAATGATCAATGAGGAGACAAGATACTTTCAAAGCTGGAGGGGAGGAAAGAAAGGGTCTGTCTGTGTGATGCTTCTGCTGAGAACAGATCAGGAATGGAGTCTTAGAACTTCTGTTAGTAAGAAAGTAATTGAGCTAGAAATGTGTTAATTTCCTTTTGTTTAATGGCTGGTAAAATAAGCTGTGCTGGGTGGAATGAATATTCCTGTTTGTGTCTCTTTGTAACTTAAGGTTTTGCCTAGAGGGATTCTCTATGTTTTGAATCGGATTACCCTGTAAGGTATTTACCCTCCTGATTTTTACAGAAGTGATTCTTTTACCTTTTTTTCATTAAATTCTTCTTTTAAGAAACTGATTTTTCATTGTTCTTAAGATCCAAGAGTTTGGGTCTGTGTTCACTTGTACAAATTGATGAGGATTTTTATCAAGCCTTTCCCAGGAAAGGGGGTGTAGGGCTTGGGGGAAGACATCTCCAAGTGGGCTCTTTCCCTGTTCTTTGTTTAACACGCTTGGTGGTGGCAGCATACAGTTCAAGGACAAGGCAAAGTTTGTACCTTGGGGAAGTTTTTAACCTAAGCTGGTAAGAGTAAGCTTGGGGGGGAGGTCTTTCATGCAGGTCCCCACATCTGTACCCAAGAGTTCAAAGTGGGGAAGGAACCTTGACAATAGTGTTCTAGTTTCTGAATCTGCCCCCAACCTAGATTAATTGGGCACCCAAAACTCTGCCTTCAGTGGGAGTTTGCCTGAATAAGGATTGGAGTCTGCAGGATCACACCTAGCAAGAATTTCTGCAGAAACCATAGCTATTTCTTGCCTCATCTATTGAGTTCCTTCATTTGGTTTGTTAAGCTTCAAGTCTCTTGCATTTTAACTTTACATGTGCTACACGTTCTTCTAAATGGATTAATAAATTCTCATTCAGCAAAGTAAATCAGCTAGACTCTTTACAGCAAGATTTCCAAAGATAACACTTGATCATAGTTTTATGGGATTATTTGTTCATCTGTAAAATTTGTTCTTCCCCTAAATCAAGAATTCCTTAATCTTAATTCTGGTAGTGCAGAATTTTCATTAACTGCTTTAGTAAAATAGAGTTAATATTAGTGTCTGAGAAAGGAGCAAGAAAGGAGAGCTTAGTGCTCATCGCATATGAAATGAAGTACTAATTACATTAGGACTTTATCCTACTTCTTTTGAAGTCGATGACAAAATTTCCATTGACTTCATTGGAGCAAGATCAAGTCCTTAGTGACAGAAGTCTTCTGCCTACAAATCATGTATACATGCTACCCTGTATTTTGGCTTCCATGGTTTAATCTAAAGGGATTGATCTTCTTTAATTAAAATGGTAATTCACTGTGGCAGTTTAATGTTTGAGCTTTATGAATCGATATACTGACTCTTTGTGCTACCATCTGCTGAGTAATCATGGAACACCAAATTAATTTCTTTGGGTCTCTTGGTGAAGTTCTAACCATTTAGCTACTTGTTATTTACAGTGCAAATCCAGATGTGGCTAAAATGCGTTTTTCTGCAAAATACATTTGTTTACATTTGTGAAGTCTTTTGAGAAGTTCCTATAAAATGATCATATCTAAAAGGACATTGACGGCTTGCATTTTGTTTTAATTTGAATAATTTTTTTTACAAACAAAATCCAGTTTATAGTAGATCATCCTTTACATTATGTCCTGATTTTTTTAATACATTTTTGTAAGGGTTTTTCAGTTTCCTCCTCTTATTCTGCAAACACACACATGCATAACTTCACTCTGACTTGAGTAGGACTACTCATGAGAGTAAATTTATACACATGAACAAATGTGTACAGCATCTTGGTCTAACTGACTATATGCAGGGGAAAAAATTAAACTGGCTGTGCACAAGGGGCTGTGAAAAGCAGAAGGTGGTCAAATACACAAAGTGGGAAAAAATAGCAAAAGCCATTTCTCTGATTTTTCAGTTATAGTAATATTAGGTGCTACTTATAACAAAAGCTGGTATAAAATCTCCAGAGAAATTTCTTCTTAAAGTTTTCCTTTTTAATTAATATTTTTATAAATTCTGCACTGTGCTTCAGATATCTGAAATGTATCATTATTTTGGGGCTAACTAATCTGCCTAATAAAAATGATCTCTCTTTTGACACAAAATCCACAGTGTTTCTTGAGAAGTAAATCTGCTCTCTGTATATTAATTGGATCTAATTTCCTGGGATATTCGTGGAAATATAACTGTTGGTAAGAGAAATATATTGTAAACTGTTTAACTTCACATCTTTCTTATTTCATTTTTATTGTTGCCATCTGAATATTTGTGTCTGATTATTTTAGTGGGAATATGCTTCCTGTATGCAGTTAATTCTGGAGATGGAGAGGGAAAGGGAACATTTTGGCCGTTGCTGACTAGAAATTGGCCAGGATATGTGAGTAGGGAATATGGACAGGAGGTGGCAGCTCTGAGCAACAGCTTATTGTTTCCTTTAGTTGTTGTATTATGGCATTTAAACACCAGAGTGACAGGCATCTTAGATACTAGAGGTGGGCCCACCTTGCTATAATTTTTTTCACTGTTAGATAATACTCTGATTTGAAAAAATCCATTAATACAGTAAAATTAACAGTGAAGATGAAAAAACTCGTATAGATACAGACAGACATCATCTTCCTTTCCAAATGCAAACAGATGGACATCATACCAAAAGGACTGAAGGTAAAAAATCCATTACAATCTACATACCACACAGACTATGCTGAGAGCTTGTGCCACACACTCTCAAAGAAACTGCAGAACCACCTGATCAACATCCTCTACAGCAAACAGGGAAAGATTAAGAATGAACTCTCAAAACTGGATACTCTCATAAAAAAACAAGCTTCCACACAAACCTCCTCGTGGCTGGACTTTACAAAAACTAGAGAAGCCATTTACAACACGCACTTTGCTTCTCTCCAAAGGAAAAAGGACACTAAACGATCTAAACTACTACATGCCACAAGGGGCCACAACAGTGGTTCCCTTAATCCACCCAGCAATATTGTTAATCTATCCAACTATACTCTTAGCCCAGCAGAAGAATTTGTCCTATCTCGGGGCCTCTCCTTTTGCCCCCCACCCCCACAAACATGATACAGTTCTGTGGTGACCTAGAATCCTATTTTTGACATCTCCGACTCAATGAATATTTCCAACACACCTCTGAACAACATACTAACCCACAGAGACCTTCCCACCAACACTACAGAAAGAAGGATTCTGGGTGGACTTCTTCTGAAGGTCGAAACAACCGAGTGGACTTCTACACAGAGAGCTTCCGCTGATGTGCACGGGCTGAAATTGTGGAAAAGCAGCATCACTTGCCCCATGACCTCAGCCGTGCAGAACACAATGTTATCCACAGCCTCAGAAACAACTGGGACATCATAATCAAAAAGGCTGACAAAGGAGGTGTTGTCGTCATCATGAATATGTTGGAATATGAACAAGAGGCTACTAGGCAGCTCTCCAACACCACTTTCTACAAGCCATTACCCTCTGATCCCACTGAGGGTTACCAAAAGAAACCAGCATTTGTTCAAGAAACTCCCTGAAAAAACACAAGAACAAATCCGCACAGACACACCCCTGGAACCCCGACCTGGGGTATTCTATCTGCTACCCAAGATCCATAAACCTGGAAATCCTGGATGCCCCATCATCTCAGGCATTGGCATCCTGACAGCAGGATTGTCTGGCTATGTAGACTCCCTCCTCAGGCCCTACACTACCAGCACTCCCAGCTATCTTTAAGACACCACTGACTTCCTGAGGAAACTACAATCCATCGGTGATCTTCCTGAAAACACCATCATGGCCACTATGGATGTAGAAGCCCTCTACACCAACGTTCCACACAAGGATGGACTATAAGCCGTCAGGAACAGTATCCCCAGTAATGTCACGGCTAACCTTGTGGCTGAACTTTGTGACTTTGTCCTCACCCATAACTATTTCACATTTGGGGACAATGTATACCTTCAAATCAGCGGCACTGCGATGGGTACCCGCATGGCCCCACAGTATGCCAACATTTTCATGGCTGACTTAGAACAACGCTTCCTCAGCTCTCGTCCCCTAATGCCCCTACTCTACTTGCGCTACATTGATGACATCTTCATCATCTGGACCCATGGAAAAGAAGCCCTTGAGGAATTCCACCATGATTTCAACAATTTCCATCCTACCATCAACCTCAGCCTGGACCAGTCCACACAAGAGATCCACTTCCTGGACACTACGGTGCTAATAAGCGATGGTCACATAAACACCACCCTATATCGGAAACCTACTGACCGCTATTCCTACCTACATGCCTCTAGCTTTCATCCAGATCATACCACTCGATCCATTGTCTACAGCCAAGCGCTACGATATAACCGCATTTGCTCCAACCCCTCAGACAGAGACAAACACCTACAAGATCTCTATCATGCATTCCTACAACTACAATACCCACCTGCTGAAGTGAAGAAACAGATTGACAGAGCCAGAAGAGTACCCAGAAGTCACCTACTACAGGACAGGCCCAACAAAGAAAATAACAGAACGCCACTAGCCATCACCTTCAGCCCCCAACTAAAACCTCTCCAACGCATCATCAAGGATCTACAACCTATCCTGAAGGACAACCCATCACTCTCACAGATCTTGGGAGACAGGCCAGTCCTTGCTTACAGACAACCCCCCAGTCTGAAGCAAATACTCACCAGCAACCACACAACAGAACCATTAACCCAGGAACCTATCCTTGCAACAAAGCCCGTTGCCAACTGTGTCCACATGTTTATTCAGGGGATACCATCATAGGATCTAATCACATCAGCCACACTATCAGAGGCTCATTCACCTGCGCATCTACCAATGTGATATATGCCATCATGTGCCAGCAATGCCCCTCTGCCATGTACATTGATCAAACTGGACAGTCTCTTTGTAAAAGAATAAATGGACACAAATCAGATGTCAAGAATTATAACATTCAAAAACCAGTCGGAGAACACTTCAATCTCTCTGGTCACTTGATTACAGACCTAAGAGTGGCTATTCTTCAACAAAAAAAACTTCAAAAACAGACTCCAATGAGAGACTGCTGAATTGGAATTAATTTGCAAACTGGATACAATTAACTTAGGCTTGAATAGAGACTGGGAGTGGATGGGTCATTACACAAAGTAAAACTATTTCGCCATGTTATTTCCCCCCTACCCCACTGTTCCTCAGACCTTCTTGTCAACTGCTGGAAATGACCCACCTTGATTATCACTACAAAAGGTTTCCTTCCTCCCCCCCACCTCCTTGCTGGTAATAGCTCATCTTAAGTGATCACTCTCCTTAAAGTGTGTATGATAACACCCATTGTTTCATGTTCTCTCTGTATATAAATCATCTCCCAACTGTATTTTCCACTGAATGCATCTGATGAAGTGAGCTGTAGCTCACGAAAGCTTATGCTCAAATAAATTTGTTAGTCTCTAAGGTGCCACAAGTACTCCTTTTCTTTTTGCGAATACAGACTAACACGGCTGCTACTCTGAAACTAGTGAAGATGAAGTGGTCTGTTTTGTATGTGATGGGGAGGGTGGGGGGTGAAATAGCTACAATTACACTGTATGCTATGTCAGTCCCAGGATATTAGAGAGACAAGTTGGGAGAAGTAATCTCTTTTTTATTGGGCCAACTTCTATTGGTGTTAGCACATATGGTAAGGGACCATTCAAGGTAGAATGGCCTGCTAACTACTTATGTTAAACAATCGGTTCTACCTTGCCTTTCACTGTGATGCTGAGGGAGTAACTTTCCCAGACCTGACAAAGAGCTCTGTGTGTCTGAGCTCTTTATTGTCTCTATCACCAATAGAAGTTGATCCAATAAAAGATATTACCTCACCCACCTTGTCTCTCTTAGGAAAAAAAATTGTAACTCAGATAACAAGCCGAACTATACCAATTACAGCATCTGTTTTCTTTCCATTGTGAGAGATTCTATATTTTTTTTTCTCAGAAGTAAACATCAAATAGGGAAAAGGAATGACTTCTAATAAAATTATGTTTGTTACTACTATTAATAAGTGTATATACCTCTGGTGTTCCCTTTAAATATCCTGGAAGGGTGGGTGACTCTGCATACAGATAATCAGGTACTTAAAAATTCTCCATGAACTATATCATTTAAAAAAAAAAAAAAAAAAAAAAGGTAAGTACACCAAGTTTTACTAAAAATGTCATTCATGTCACTCACTGAAATTGTCTAACCAACATCACAATGCAAAACATGCGATAGTCCTGCACTGGCAGAGAGGTGGGCTAGAATCTGGTTTTTAACCTTCCCAGACTACTGTACCCTTTTCAGGAGTCTGATTTGTCTTGTGTACCCCAAGTTTCACCTCACTTAAAAATACTTGCTTACAAAATCAGACATAAAAACACGAAAGTGTCACAGCACACTATTACCGAAAAATTGCTTACATCCTCATTTTTACCGTAGAATTATAAATCAATTAGATATAAATATTGTACTTAGTGCGATACTTGAGCCTGTTTTTTCACTTGTGAGCCTTGTCTGAAGCCCAAGCTCCGTTCCCTGGAGCTGAAGTACATAATTTAGCTTCACAGGGCCCCTTTTAGTGTTGGGCCATGGAGAATTGCCCTGCTTGCCACCCCCTAACACTGGCCCTGCACAACCCCCCTAAATCTGTCCTGTGACCCCCCTGGGAGGGGTCACATGCCTGAGGTTGAGAAACACCCAATCTAGATGAGTTGAGTACCCCCTGGAAGACCTCTGCGTACCCCCAGGGTACACATACCCCAGGCTGAGAACAACTGGGCTACATGACAACATTGTTTTTCCCCCCCCCCCATCTCTGATTTCTATCAAAGCCTAACTTAGGGGGCGGGAATGAAAAAAATAGGACATTGCAATTAGGTCCATGCAACATCTTGCTCTTAATCCTTTTGAAGAATTTTGGCATTACCATTTATTGGGGTAACCAAAGTGTAGCTGACTCATTTCTATAGTGTGGCTTATTTCCATCTCATCTTTATAGCGTTGCCCTCCCTCATGATTTTTTTTATCCTGAATATTGTGATAATTGTTGTTTGTGTTAAAGCCCCAGGTCTTGAATACATGTGATTAGGAGAGAATCTCTGCTTTAAAAAAAAAAAAAAATTTCTAGTCCTCGTTGTTGTGGAGAAAAGCTTGAAAACGTGATACAAGTGGGTATATCCACATAGCTCATGGCAGCTATTCTTACACAGCTATTTTAGTGTGCTAGCCCCACTGATGCAAGTCTGTTGACACAGGGTGGGAAGCTTGCTGCTGAAGGCTATTTAGACATACTCAATGTGACTGAAAGGCACAAAACAAAACCCCCAAATTTAATTTTTTTTTTTTTTAAAAACCTCAATAATTTAAGTCATTTGTAGTTTGGGTGGGCTTCACTCGTGATATTTGGAGTTGATAATTACTGTCTTAAATACAAATTTGTGCCCTGCAGAAACTACAGATCCCAGCATACTTTGTTCCATCTGATCTGAGCAGGCAGGCCAGTTGAAAAGGGTTAATTTTTCAGGCAAAGTGTAAGCAGTATTGATCCACTGTAAAAGAACTCCTCTACTTCTGGAGGCTGATCAGAGTGCATTAACAGGCCTCACCACTGACTGAAGTTGTGTAAGCCCTTTTGGGTCCATACATTTAACCTTCAACAATGCAACTTCAACTCTGATGAAGCTTGGAAAGCCAAATGGAGTTTACCAGTCTCAAATAAACATCCTGTGAAAGACCCCATGCAGAAGATCCCTGGCTTTGATCTCCCATGAAGCTCATGGGCAACCCTAAATTGCATCCGCACAAATCATGGCAGATGCGATTCTTGCTGCACAAATGAAAAACTAAAGACTCTCCAGTGTGTGACTGTGGTCACCCAGCACAGACCCTGGAACAACTCAATGCCTGATTCACAAATATGAAGGAGGCATCACAGCAATACACTCTACTACTCCAGACGGTATCTGGCTTAACTATCTAAATGTAAAATTATAGTTGTTGCTCTAAATTCTAACAAGTAGTAAAATCTGACAGAGCCTTGATATGAGAGGGTTGTTATTAAGGTCCTGATGGATGGGAAGATGTTCATTTTCCATGATCTTCTGGAATTTCCAAAGGATTGCAACATCGTGGTGAATGGATGGGGGAGCAACGTGTGACAGCACTGGCAGGCAAGGTGTTGTAGTGAACTTGAGGGTTGCAGTGATGCATTGCATTGCAGCTTTTAGTTGGACATCAATCAGTCCAGTATGGCTACTTCTGGTCCATACTGATGCACAATACTCGGCTACAGAGTACAGAAGGGCCACCACTGATGTCTGTAACACTGGTGCTCCCCAGCTTGTGCTTGTCAATTTTTGAACCAGGTTAACCCTTGTCTTCATCTTGGCAGCTACTTTCTTCAGATGGTCATGGAAGGTTAACGTATGATCCAGCTTCACTCTGAGATATGTCATAGTGGGGTCATGTTGCACACTGTTGCTGCAGAAGGTTACTTTCAGGATGCGCTTAGCATTCCTGTTATCAAGATGGAATGCAGTGACTTGTTTTGTGAGGATTTGGCTTAAGCCTCCATTTCTGGAAATATTGCTCCATGGTGTTTAGGTCCCTGTTCAGGTTGGCTCGATGTCGCTAATGGTGGCTGCTTGTTACAAGGGCAAGGTTAGCCGCATATGCAAATTTCTGTGACTTCGTTGGAGGCATGTCATTTGAGTAAACATTGAAAAGCATCAGCACAAGTACTGAGCCTTGTGACAGTCCATTGTTGAGGAACCAAAGAGAACTGTCTTTGCTGTCAAAGTGGACATGTAGCCGCCTATTGCTCAGCATCATCCATAGGAGGCATAGTGTTTTGCAGCAGGGGATAGTCCTTGCAAGTTTCAGCATCAGGCCTGTCATAAACATACAGCTAAGGGTAGCATGAAATCCCTCCTTTACCTGTAAAGGGTTAAGCAGCTCAGATAACCTGGTTGGCACCTGAACAAAAGGATCAATAAGGGGAGAAGATACTTTCAAATCTGTGGGGGAAGGTTTTTGTTTCGGGTTTTTTGTGTCCTCTCTGGGTCAGTGAGGAACCAGGGCAGGGAAAATACATCTCCTAAAGCCATACCTGAACTAAGCATCTAAGATTACAAATTGTAAGTAATAGGAAGGAAATGCATTAGATTAGTTTTTGTTTTAGCTTGTGAATTTTCCCTGTGCTAAGAGGGAGGTTTATCCCTGTTTTTTGTAACTTTGAAGTTTTGCCTAGAGGGGAATCCTCTGTTTTAAATCTTATTATCCTGTAAAATTACCTTCCATCCTGATTTTACAGAGGTATTTCTTTTACTTTTTTTCTCTTTATTATAAAGTTCTGTGTTTTAAGAATCTGATTCGGTTTTTAGAATCCTAAAAACCCAAGGGTCTGGTCTGTGCTCACCTTGTTTACCTATCTGGTTGGTAGATTATTCTCAAGCCTCCCCAGGGAAGGAGGTGAAGGGGCTTGGGGGAATATTTTGGGGAAACAGGAACTCCAAGTTGTCCTTTTCCTGAATCTCTGTCTTACTCACTTGATGGTGGCAGCAGTACTCATCCAAGAACAGGGAAAGATTTGTGCCTTGGGGAAGTGTTTAACCTAAGCTGGTAGAAATAAGCTTAGGGGGTCTTTCATGCGGGTCCCCACATCTGTACCCCAGAGTTCAGAGTGGGGAGGGAACCCTAATAAGGCTTTTAATCCAGATTGTATTGGAGGTCAATGACAGGTCTACAAAGGCTGCGCCGGTCTTAAATTTCCTCTGCATTCACTTCACTGCTGGCATCTGGCTGAGTCTAGAGACTCTAACAGGGCCTTCACCTGTGGGCTGCCCAACTGGTTGTACTGCTAGTGCAGGTCCTGGGTCTCTTTTGTCCAGCAGAGACGGTATTCTTCCCAGAACCCCCAAGGGATACTGTTTTTGTTGGCAGCTGTAAGGAGGCCAACAACTGGTGATGACATTCTGGTGTGGGAATTCAGATCACTTTTTCTACAGCTTCCCTTTAGCAATCCCAATCAGCTCTGGTCAGGTTCCACCATGGGATTTGTTTAAACAGAATCACGGGGATTTCTATACCAATATGGGTGGTGATAGACCTGTGTTAATCATAGAATCCTAGACTTTAAAGTCAGAAGGGACCATTATGATCCTCCTGCACAACGCAGGCCACAGAATCTCACCCATCCTCTCCTGTAACAAACCCCTGACCTACGTCTGAGCTACTGAAGTCCTCAAATTGTGGTTTAAACCCTTAAAGGTGCAGAGAATCCTCCAGCAAGTGACTCGTGCCCCATGCTACAGAGGAAGGCAAAAACCCCCCAGGGCCTCTGCCAATCTGCCCTGGAGGAAAATTCCTTCCCGACCCCAAATATGGCGATCGGCTAAACCCTGAGTATGTGGGCAAGACTCACCAGCCAGACACCCAGGAAAGAATTCTAATTAGTAACTCGGATCCCACCCTATCTACCGTACCATCACAGGCCATTGGGCATATTTACCGCTAATAGTCAAAGATCAATTAATTGCTAAAATTAGGCTATCCCATCATACCATCCCCTCCATAAACTTATCAAGCTTAGTCTTGAAGCCAGATGTCTTTTTTCCTCCACTGCTCCCCTTGGAAGGCTATTCCAGAACTTCACTCCTCTGATGGTTAGAAACCTTCATCTAATTTCAAGTCTAAACTTCCTGATGGTCAGTTAAGAACAAATAGATATACTGTCCACACTGGTACTGAACTTAGAAGTTGGGAAGTAATTTGCAGGATGTAAATGTGAGTTGTAATTGCATTGCGTTGCCAGCGAGAAGTATGGAAAGTTGATTGCCGTTTGGGATCAAAGACCAGTTGCAGATCTTCCGCAGACATCCAGTTAGTGAGATCTTCACCGTCTGCTTCATTAACTTCATAGCCCCACATAGTGTGGTAACTGTTAAAGTCACCAACATATAGGGCGGGGATTGGTGCACTTGGGAGCACTGGCTTCAGCCATTTTGAATTACGGGCTTTATACACATTGGTGATGTGCACTTCCCCTATTCTGATGGCAGTAGTGTAGGTGGCTTCCTTTTCAGTGTGGGGAGGAGACATCAAAATCTGTGATGGTGGTGTTCTTCACATATATGGCCAGGCCATATTTTGGTTGGTAGCATCTGTTCTAGTTTGATCCCACAGGATCTCTTCTTGGATCATGTCCTGGATCCGGGCGTTTGACTTAGCAACGATACCTACCACCGCGCTGATGGCACACTCCACAAGGGCACAGGCATCCTTACCGGCGTTCCTTGCACAAATCCTTATTGAAGACATCTGCAGGGCAGCGACCTGGTCATTGATCCACACCTTTACATCGCACTACGCCATAATACAGCAGGCCAGAGATGATGCCGCATTTGGTAGAGCGGTGCTTCAGTCGGCGACCCGCTGAGCTCCAAACCTTCCTCCTAGGAGGTGCTTGGGAGTCACTATGATGTTCTGTACCTCGGGGGAACACCCAGCCCCCCTATGTTCATCCTTGTAAAATGATTATGTGGTATCCTATGCAAAGTTTGTCCTGTTGGGTGTCTTCTGAAGGCTCACGATGCACTGAGCATTGTTATAGTGATGTTATAGGTTTCAGAATAGCAGCCGTGTTAGTCTGTATTCGCAAAAAAGAAAAGGAGTATGTGTGGCACCTTAGAGACTAACAAATTTATTTGAGCATAAGCTTTTGTGAGCTACAGCTCACTTCATCAGATGCATTCAGTGGAAAATACAGTGGGGAGATTTATTTTTATATATATATATATATATAATTATATACATACACACACACACACACACACACACACACACACACACACACACACACAGAATATGAAACAATGGTTTTTCATACACACTGTAACGAGAGTGATCACTTAAGATGAGCTATTACCAGCAGGAAGGAGGGGGAGGAAAGGAGGAAAACCTTTTGTGGTGATAATCAAGGTGGGCCATTTCCAGCGGTTAACAAGAACGTCTGAGGAACAGTGGGCGGTGGGGGTGGGGGAGAAATAACATGGGGAAATAGTTTTACTTTATGTAATGACCCATCCACTCCCAGTCTCTATTCAAGCCTAAGTTAATTGTATCCAGTTTGCAAATTAATTCCAAGTCAGCAGTCTCTCGTTGGAGTCTGTTTTTGAAGTTTTTTTGTTGAAGGATAGCCACTCTCAGGTCTGTAATTGTGCGACCGGAGAGATTGAAGTGAAGTGTTCTCCAACTGGTTTTTGAATGTTATAATTCTTGACGTCTGATTTGTGTCCATTCATTCTTTTACGTAAAGAATGTCCAGTTTGACCAATGTACATGGCAGAGGGGCATTACTGGCACATGATGGCATATATCACATTTGTAGATGCACAGATGAACGAGGCTCTGATAGTATGGCTGATGTGATTAGGCCCTATGATGGTGTCCCCTGAATAGATATGTGGACCACTAACCCAGGAACCTATCCTTGCAACAAAGCCCGTTGCCAACTCTGTCCACATCAGACATGAAGAGTTATAACATTCAAAAACCAGTCGGAGAACACTTCACTTCAATCTCTCCGGTCGCACGATTACAGACCTGAGAGTGGCTATCCTTCAACAAAAAAGCTTCAGAAACAGACTCCAACGAGAGACTGCTGACTTGGAATTAATTTGCAAACTGGATACAATTAACTTAGGCTTGAATAGAGACTGGGAGTGGATGGGTCATTACATAAAGTAAAACTATTTCCCCATGTTATTTCTCCCCCACCCCCACTGCCCACTGTTCCTCAGACATTCTTGTTAACCGCTGGAAATGGCCCACCTTGATTATCACCACAAAAAGTTTTCCTCCTTTCCTCCCCCTCCTTCCTGCTGGTAATAGCTCATCTTAAGTGATCACTCTCCTTACAGTGTGTATGATAAAAACCATTGCTTCATGTTCTCTGTGTGTATATATAAATCTCCCCACTGTATTTTCCACTGAATGCATCCAATGAAGTGAGCTGTAGCTCATGAAAGCTTATGCTCAAATAAATTTGATAGTCTCTCTAAAGTGCCACAAGTACTCCTTTTTTTTAAGTGATGTTATAGTAATTGTTACAGAAGTGTTATAGGTTATAATTTCATGTATATAGTTATGAGGCTGAAAATGTATCCTCATGACTTAAATTAAGCCCAGGCAAAAACTCTCCAAGAGCAGAGAGGCAGCTCACACCTCATCAGGGCAAGTATGAGACAAACCCAGCCCAGCCCCCCAGCAACAAAAGGATCTGTTCAAGTGAGTCACCCCACTTCCTTTGGTCAGTATGGGACTGCGATGAGGTAATACTCACCTGACTCTGGGGGGGGGGCAAAACCAAGAGGGAAGAAAGGACATGATAAAAGGGAGACACATTTGCCATGCTCTTCCTTTGTCTTCCACCTACTCCTACAGAGACCACACCAAGCAACTGAAGTTCTGATCAAAGGGAAAAGCCTGCCTGAAGAGCACGCAGCCAGCCTGTGGTGAGAAGCATCTAAGTTTGTAAGGGCATTAAAATGTTAAGATCAGCTTAGAATACAATTTGATTTTATTTCATTTGACCAAATCTGACTTGTTATGGGTTGACTTACAATCACTTAAAATCTGTTTGTCCTACCTGAAGCAGTGCATTTGGTTTGAAGTGCATCAGAGGCTCCCCTTGAGATAACAAGCCTGGTACATATCAGTTTCTTTGTTAAATTGATGAACTCATATAAGCTTGCAGCGGGCATAACTGGGCACTGCAAGACAGAGGCTGCTAAGGTTGTCTGGGACCAGAGATATTGGCTAGTGTCATTTGGTTGCACAATCCAAGGAGCGGCTTACATGTCAGAGGCTGTGCATGACCAGTCCAGGAGTAGGGGTTCTCACAGCAGAGCAGGATAAGTCTGGCTCCCAGAGTCAAGGATTGGAGTGACCTAGCAGATCACCAATCCAGATAACACCAGAGGGGAACATCACACTCACCTACTTGGAATTGACATGAGCAAGCACTTGATGAAATAAAAACGGTTACCTACCTTCTCGTAATTTTTGTTCTTCGAGATGTGTTGCGCATGTCCATTCTGAGACCCACCCTCCTTCCCTTCTGTCAGAGTATTCGGCAAGAAGGAATTGAACAGGCAGCAGTCACCAGGGACCGATATAGACTACCATGACGGTGCAACTCCAGGCATCTCCACAGCCCATCCAACGGGTACTGCTGGGGAAAAACCTTCCAACGACTGTGCATGTGGTGTGCACACACACTTACTTGGAATGGACATGAGCAACACATCTTGAAGAACAATAGTTACAAGAAGGTTGGTAACCGTTTTTTTTCCTCACACACTGCCACTTTCATATGAGTCCTGAAGGGGGTGATACCAGAAGTTCTTTGTTCTTTACAGTAGTAAATAAGAGGAATAACCTTGATTGTAATACTGAGAGAAAAATAAGAGACTGGTCATTTCCTGTGTCTCTTGTAGCAGACGTGCACACATGTATGCTAGGCTGAAGGGGGAAAACGTATGTGTGAAATGTGGTTGCAACAGTCATTTTGTGCAGGTCTTATGTGTTGAAATAGACCTCAGATACTCTACTGCTGTGAGGGAAGGGAATGCACAAGAGATTTTAATCATAGCAACAGGAATAAAGTCTGCAGAAAAATCAATTTATTATTCCAAAAATATTAAAGGACAATGTGATCTTAATCACATTTTTTCTCTAAAAGGTTTTTCCTGCTGTTTTACACACTATGACAAAGCTCTGTCCTTGCCTCCATCGGTCCCAGGTTTCCTGGCAGATCTCACTAGCCTCAGAGGCTCACTGTGACCCTCCATGTAACCCTTCTTTCTCTAGAGACAAGGGTCACAGTCTACTGACCCATTTTCATCATAAGCCAGCAAGGGAGGTGAGGAGAAGTAATCCTTCCTTGCACAGTCTCTGTTGTCTCCCAGTCTCAGTGATTAAACAGGGGGGAAGCCCAGGCCCACCCTCTACTCTGGGCTCCAGCACAGGGACCCTAATAATATCAGCTATGGTAGCTGACCTTTTAGAAACATGACATGAACAATTCCCTGGGCTACTTCCTCCACAGCAGCCCTCACTTCCTCAAGCTCCACTTCACCCTTACCTCAGGGCCTCCTTCCATGTGCCTGATATAATGTGTGCTACTCAATCTCTCTAACAGCACAACTCCTGACATGCACACCCACCTGACTGGCTGGGAGGCTTTTAACTAGTTTCAGCCAGCCCCTGATTAGCTCAGGTATCTCAATCAACCTAGCATTCTCCCTGCCTTCTGGAAAGTTCTTAATTGGCCCCAGGTGTCTTAATTCACCTGGACCAGCTGCCATTTCACTTATCCTGGTAGCAGGGATTTGTTTAGCCTGGAGCGAATCTCTCTCTCTCTCCCTCCCTCCCACTGCTCTCCAATAGCCTTCTAGCTTGGAGGGAGGTGGGAAGCTGCTACTCCTGCTGCTACTAGGCCCTAAGCTCTCCCTGCTGCTCCAGCTGCTCCCCTGGCTGGGCCAGACACCCCCCATTCTCTGCTACTTGGCTGCTAGACCCCCCACTCTTGGGTGCTGCTACTGCTCCAACTGCAGCCCTGGGGTGAGGAGGGGGCTACTAGCCCACTCCCCAGAGAGGAGGAGTGAGGGACCCCAGCCACTGCTGTTGTGGACACCACCACCACCACCACCACCTGAGAGGGGTCCTTTCTGCCTGCCTGGACCACCACCTGGAGTTCCTGGAGCTGCTGCTGCTGCTGCAGAGGCCGCTGCCTGGAGCTGCTGAAGCCCGAGGAGGAGAAGAAGAGGATCATCTGCCAGTGGGGCAGCACCTAGAGACTTTGCAGACCACCGTGGAGGGGGCCCTAAGACTGAGTAATTTTCAAACTGTGCTCTTGCGGTGGGGGTTTTGACTGTGTTTGTAGGGACACCGGGGGTGTGGTGTGGAGCTGCCCCCCGATCCATCTGTGTCCCCCCCAACCCCCACCACTATTACTACCACCGCTGCCCCCTCCACCACCCCCACTGGCTGTATACCATCTGCCTCAGCTCCTGCCTCTGGACTCAGCTGCTTGCTTGGCTTGCCACGCCCTATTTCCACCCGTTGGGCCAGAAGCAGCAGCAAGCTAAAAAAGACTTGTGCAAGTGCACATGGGCACATGTGCCCCCCCCGGACTGCCTACCCCCCAGCTTTGCCCTTTACTACCTGCCCCATTTGCCACTTGCTTTGCCTCCTCTTTTGCTCCAGCCCCCCTTACTAGCTTCAGTTTGTTTGCCTGCCCCGCCCATTTCCCTCTGCAGCCTTTGTTTGTTTGCCCCGCCCCAGCCTCTGAAGCTAGCCCCTTGGTTTCCCTGTTCTACCCTCAGTCCGCTTAGCCCCTCGCTCCGTGTGCCCATGCCCCCTCCCATGCGCTTGTGCAACTCCCCATTTCAGTTGCAACCCTCTTCACTGCACCTTCAATGTTGTTGAATCCCGCCCCCCATAGTGCACCAAGAGGAGCCGGAATTTCCACCTTGTGTCGGTGACTGACCCCTAACCCCTGATTGCCCCCCGTCCAGCCCACCCCTTTTGGCGCCCTCCTCCCCTGCCTGCAGCCTAGCGGGGAGGAGTGGTCGACCTGCTTCCCCTCTCCCCTCCTCCTTTTGATGTCCTCCCTTTCCTCCTTGCTCATGATGGCGGGGGATGAGACGGGTGAGACCTCTCCAGTAGCCCGAGCTCCCCCTCCCCCGCCTGCCCCTCTGTCACCCCCCCAAGCTTCTACCTCCGCTGCCAAACCATCTGCCATCGCCCCCGCTGGGGCACCAGCAGCGACGGGCACCGGGGTGACCTCCACTGCTGCCACGTCTATCACCCCCTCAGATTTGGGGGGAGTCCTCCCAGCCGGCGGGAAGGGCCAAGGGAAGAAGAAGGGGAAGGGCCCCGCTAAAAAGACCAGGCCCTCCATGGCAGGGGCTGCCCCCAGTGCCCCGGCCCCATCTCCAGCTGGGGCGCCCCTCCCCGCTGTTCCCTCCACCAGCTCTGCAGGTGTCCCTCCCCCGGCCCCTAGAGCATACGCCCAGGTGACGGCAGCTCCCCCGCCGGCCGCTACATCATTTCTCCAGCCCACCGCCTCAGCTACCATCTATAGCGGCCGGAGCCCCTTTCCCACCATGACCAGGAAGCACGGCGTCCGTTGCCTCCTGGTGCCCGCCTCGCCCCACGTGGAGACCTATGTGCGGGCGTTGGCGAGGGTGGTGGGGCCCACGGCCATTGTGGCGGCCTCCAAAATGTATGGCAAGGTCGTCTTCTTCCTAGCATCGGAGGCCGCCGCCCAGGAGGCGGTGGAGAAGGGCCTGGCAGTTGGGGGCGTGTTCGTCCCCTTAGAGCCGCTAGAGGACCTGGGCGTCCGCCTGGTTCTGACCTCCGTCCCTCCCTTTCTGCCCAATGCCGCCCTTTTACCCACCCTTTCTACCTTGGGAAAGCCCATCTCTGTCATCAGCCCTCTCCCTTTGGGCTGCAAAGACCCCGCCCTCCGTCACGTCCTCTCCTTCCGCCGGCAAGTGCAGCTTCAACTGCTGCCGGCGGCGCGCGACGGAGAGGCACTGGAGGGGTCCTTTCTAGTCCCCTACCAGGGGGCCCGTTACAGGGTGCATTATTCCACCGGGGAGGCCCGGTGCTACCTCTGCCGGGCGATGGGGCACGTCCGGAGGGACTGCCCCCTGGCCCGGGAAGAAGGGGCACTCAGAACCCCCGAGCCCCGGCAGGGCACCGGCCCCGTCATCGCCGACGCCCCTGGCTGCCCGGCGCCCGAAACCGCCCCTCCTCCTTCCCAGTCCTCCATTGTTCCCGCTCGGGCCCAAGGGGCACCTCCCCCACTATGCCCAGACGAGCGGGAGAACCCCGCCCCCGCTGCTTGCAATCTGGCAGGGCCTGTGGAGGAGGGTGCGGCAGGGACAGCGCCAAGCATGGGAGAGGGCCCGCCCCAAGGGGAATCTTCCCTCCCTTGTGCTGCACCACCGTTACCCCCTCGAGTCCCTGAGCCATCGCCTCTGCCCCCTGACACAACCCCTGCTAGCCAGCCCCCGGATGATGCCATGGAGGGCTGGGCCCTAGTCCAGGGGAAGCGGGGCAAGCGGAAGGCTCGAGCTCCGCTCCTCCCATGTGACGCGGAGGCCCCCCGGAAGACCAGGAAGGGGGGCACCGATGCCGAGCCTTCCGCTCTACCCATGGGTGTGTTCCACCCACCAGAGCCGGCTGGGGAAGACGTGGCAGCACTGGAAGACGGTATCTCCCCTCCACGGGAGTCCCTCCCCTCCAAGACCCCCGAGGCACCATTTGAAACCCCAGTGTGCCCCGAAGTAACCATCGCGTCAGGTGCCGGCGGGGAGAATCCCGGGGTAGCGGAAAACAATTTCCCCTCTATATATGAGGAGATCGAGGCCCTGGGTCTGACCCCGGTCACCCAGGGGGAGGACGATCCTATGCCAGCGGGCCTCGATCTGGGCGACTTCTTTCCAGCCCCCCTTTCCCCATACTCCCTCCCCGTAACCGTCGCTTCTGCTCCCACCTCCGAGGAGCCCCTGGACTCCTCCATCAACCCGGCTGCAGAAGGCACCCTGCTGAGAGCCACCGAGCCAGTTGAGGCGACGGCCAGTGCCACGCGGCTGGAACCTGAGCCACCAGGGGCATCCCTCGCTGGTGAGGAGCATTCGACCTCCTTTCCGGGAGAGGACCCTACAGAAGAAAGTCCACCTCCTGATGCCGTGGCTGCCAAATCCACCAGACAGCTTGCGCCCGGCATCGGTGAGAGCCCTCTCCCGACCCAGAATCTCATCTCTACCCCTGCCCCTGCCCTTCTCCCGCCCACCTCCCGAGATATTATTGCCACCCCTGGGACAGTCTCCTTCCCCTTTCCAACAGATGACTCCCAGGGAATGGCCTTTGTGTTTGCCCGTCCCGACCCACCAGGGGCTGCTATCCTCCCTCCGCCGCCCCCTATCGCCCCAGCATTCAGGTCAACCCATCAAGAGCCCCGTCGGGGGTCCGCACCCTGTCTGCCCGTCACGCTGGGCCAGGGGGCTGTACCAAAGGCCCCATCGGGAAGCAACCAGACCATAACCCCAGCCCCCCATGCGCTGCGAGAGGAGTTGCGGGAGTTCCTAGAAGACGTCCGTGGCTCCCGCAACAAAGTCCAGCTTGCCCTCCAGCGATGGGGGGACTTTAATCAAATCCTCCGGGCCGCAAGGGCCCTCATGGGGGAGGGGAAAAGGACCGGGAGACAGGGCGCCGCGGCCTACCAGCGGGTCCGCCACTTCCGTGACTCCTTACTCACCTACGGGGTGGGTCACGGACTGCTGCGCGGCCCGCCGGGAGCCACGAGCATCCCTGCCGGCGAGGATCCCCCCCAGCCCTCCTCATGGCACCCTTTACCATCGCAACATTGAACACCCGTGGCTGTAAGATGGGTCTCCGCAGGTCCCAGGTGCTCTCCTTCCTTCGAGAGGGGAGGTACTCTGTGGTTTTCCTGCAGGAGACCCATACGGATCCGACCGCCGAAGACAGCTGGCGGCTGGATTGGGGGGACAGGGTCTACTTTAGCCACCTCACAGTTCATACGGGTGGAGTGGCGACCCTGTTCTCCCCCGACCTACGGCCCGAAGTGCTGGGGGTCGCCGAGGCTGTGCCGGGTCGCTTGCTGCACCTCCGGGTCCAAATGGAGGGGCTCGTAGTCAACCTTGTCAACATCTATGCCCCAGCAGCGAGCCCGGAGCGGCTGCAATTCTATCAGCAGGCATCCGCCTTCCTCGGCACCTTGGATCCTCAGGAGTGCCTGGTCCTGGGAGGGGACTTTAACATCACCCTTGAGGAACGAGACCGCTCGGGAACCGAGAAGAGCCAGGCCGCCGTGGCCGTCCTCCAGGAGATAGTCGAACACCACTCCCTGGTGGACGTCTGGCGCGACCACCACCCGGATGACGCTTTCACGTTCACCTTTGTCCGGGTGGAGGCCCATCGGTCGCGCCACTCCCGGTTGGACCGCATTTATTTATCACGCTTTCATCTTACACGAGCCCACTCCTCCAGCATCCGGCCGGCCCCATTTTCGGACCATCACATAGCCACCGTGACAGCCTCCCTCTGCGCGGAGAGGCCGGGGCCGGCCTATTGGCATTTTAACAACAGCTTGCTGGAGGATGCGGGCTTCGTGGCGTCCTTCCGGGAGTTCTGGCTGGCCTGGCGAGGGCAGCGGCGTGCCTTTCCCTCGGCACGGCGGTGGTGGGACGTAGGGAAGGTGCGCGCCCGGCTCTTCTGCCGTGACTACACCCGGGGCACCAGCCGACGGAGGGATGCAGCGATAGAGCAGTTGGAACGGGAGGTCTTAGAGCTGGAGAGGCGTCTGGCCGCCAGCCCCGAGGATCCACCCCTCTGCGGAGCGTGCCGGGAGAAGCGGGAGGAGCTCCGGAGCCTCGAGGACCATCGGGCCCGGGGTGCCTTTGTTCGATCCCGCATCCGTCTCCTTCGGGAGATGGATTGCGGCTCCCGCTTCTTCTACGCCCTGGATAAAAAGAGGGGGGCTAAGAAACATATCATCTGCCTACTGACTGAGGATGGCACCCCCCTCACGGATCCGGTGGAGATGTGCGAGAGGGCGAGAGCCTTCTACGCAAGCCTTTTCTCCCCGGAGCCGACCGATCCTAACGCTTGCAGAGTGCTGTGGGAGGAGCTCCCGACGGTCAGCGTGGGCGACCGAGACCGGCTAGAGCTGCCTCTCACTCTGGCCGAGTTCTCGGAAGCCCTCCGTCGCATGCCCACCAATAAATCTCCGGGCATGGACGGGCTGACCGTGGAGTTCTACCGCGTGTTCTGGGACGTCCTGGGCCCAGACCTAGTCACCGTCTGGGCCGAGTCTTTGCAGAGCGGGGTCCTCCCTCTTT
This sequence comes from Dermochelys coriacea, assembly GCF_009764565.3. Lineage (NCBI taxonomy): Eukaryota > Metazoa > Chordata > Testudines > Dermochelyidae > Dermochelys > Dermochelys coriacea. The sequence goes on from NC_050070.1 coordinate 195,143,280, forward strand.
CGTGCAGGCGAGCCGTGCTCGCCTTATTGCCGAAGAAGGGGGACCTCCGCGATTTACGAAATTGGCGTCCCGTCTCGCTCCTCAGCACGGACTACAAAATCGTGGCAAAAGCCATCTCCCTGAGGCTAGGGTCCGTGCTGGCGGACGTGGTCCACCCAGACCAGACCTACACCGTCCCGGGCCGCAGTATCTTCGACAACCTATATCTGGTCCGGGACCTATTGGAACTTGGGTGTAGGGATGGTCTGTCGTTCGCCCTCCTGTCTTTAGATCAGGAGAAGGCGTTCGACAGGATGGATCACGGGTATCTAATGAACACTCTGCAGGCATTTGGCTTCGGACGCAGATTTGTGAACTTTCTCCGGGTGCTGTACGCTTCCGCAGAGTGTCTGGTAAGACTCAACTGGACCCTGACCGAACCGGTCAACTTCGGGCGAGGAGTACGGCAGGGGTGCCCCCTCTCAGGCCAGCTCTACGCTCTGGCGATCGAGCCCTTCCTCTGTCTCCTCCGAAGGAGGTTGACAGGGTTGGTACTGAGGGAGCCGGAGCTGCGGCTGGTCCTGTCGGCGTATGCTGATGACGTGCTCCTCATGGTCCAGGACCCGGGCGACTTGGTGCGAGTGGAGGCTTGCCAGGCCATCTATTCAGCAGCCTCCTCTGCGCGGGTCAACTGGGTCAAGAGCTCTGGCTTGGTGGTAGGGGACTGGCGGCAGGCGAGCCCCCGCCCACCCGCGCTTCAAGCCATCCGGTGGAGCACGGGTCCGCTGCTCTATCTGGGCGTTTACCTTTCTGCCACGCATCCCTCTCCGCCGGAGAACTGGCAGAATTTAGAGGGCGGGGTGATAGAGCGGCTCCGGAAATGGACAGGACTGCTCCGGTGCCTCTCCCTTCGAGGGAGAGCGTTAGTGCTTAATCAACTAGTCCTGTCCATGCTTTGGTACCGACTCAACACCCTGGTCCCGGCCCCGGCTTTCCTGACCAACCTGCGGACATCGATTCTGGAGTTCTTTTGGTCAGGACTGCACTGGGTCCCTGCAGGGGTTCTCCATCTACCTGTGGAGGAGGGAGGGCAGGGCCTCAAATGTCTGCTTACTCAGGTCCATGTCTTCCGCCTCCAGACCCTGCAGAGGCTCCTTTATGGTGCAGGTAGTCCGGCGTGGAGCATACTGGCGCACGCCTTCCTGCGCCGCTTCCGAGGGCTCCGATACGACCGGCAGCTCCTTTATCTCCATCCGAGAGGTCTTCCGCGAGACCTCTCCGGGCTGCCGGTCTTCTACCAGGACCTCCTCCGGACCTGGAAACTCTTTACAACGAGCAGGTCCGTGGCGGCCACCGAGGGGGCAGATCTCCTCGCGGAGCCCCTGCTACACAACCCCCAGCTCCGTTTGCAGGTGGCGGAGTCCCGCTCGGTGCGCCAGAGGTTGGTCCTGGCAGAGGTCACAAGAGTCGGAGACCTCCTGGACTATGACCGGGGAGACTGGCTGGATCCCCTAACCTTCGCTCAGCGCATGGGGCTTTCCAGACCTTGTACTCCCCGATGCATACTTCAGGAGGTGAAGGCCGCTTTGCCGCCCGCTGCTCGGGTTTATCTCGACCGGGTCCTGCACGAGGGCACGCCCCGCCCACCCACTACCCCAGGCCCGCCGGACCTTTTAATTGGACCCCTCCCCCGTGGACCCAACCGATCCCTTCACCCCTTCACTAGAAGCCGGCTGCACGAGATGCAGCCGGTCTGTTTTCAAACCGCGCCAAGAAAACATCTCTACACGCTCGTGTTCCACACCCTTCACGCCCGCACCCTCGTGTCCCGCCCCGATACAAAATGGCGGGACCTCCTGCCACCTTTGGAGGGTGAAGAGCCCCGGTGGGCCAGCCTATATTCCATCTTAGTCCCAAAGCCCGCCGGGGATGTCAGTTGGCGGCTCCTTCACGGAGCCGTGAGCACGGGCGTGTACTTGGCGCGGTTCACCACAATCCCAGACACCTGCCCCTTTTGCGGCGTAAGGGATACCCTGGCACATGTCTATCTGGAGTGTGCCAGGCTGCAGCCCCTATTCCGGCTCCTCACCAATATCTTATTACGTTTTTGGTTGCACTTCTCCCCTCACCTTCTCATTTATGCACTCCCTATCCGTGGCCCCACAAAGCCCCGGGATCTCCTGGTCAACCTCCTCCTGGCCCTAGCTAAAATGGCCATCTACAAAACCAGAGTGAGGAGGTTGGCCGATGGAGTCTCCTGTGACTGTGGGGCCTATTTCCGATCCTCGGTCCGTTCACGTATCCGGGCAGAGTTCCTCTGGGCGGCGTCCTCTGACTCCCTTGACGCCTTTGAGGAGCAGTGGGCTCTGTCCGGGGTTCTCTGCTCGGTGTCCCCGTCCGGTTCCCTTCTTTTGACCCTTTGACCGCACTCCTGTCCCTGTTATTTTATTAGTTGTCCCCCGGAATTATTTGGGTATCTAGGTCCTGTGGATCCCCCTTTTAGGCTGGGGGGGACCCTTTAGCAGTGGACGGGCTTCGCCCGCCCACTTCCCGGATCCCAATAAGACTGCTCTCCAATAGCCTTCTAGCTTGGAGGGAGGTGGGAAGCTGCTACTCCTGCTGCTACTAGGCCCTAAGCTCTCCCTGCTGCTCCAGCTGCTCCCCTGGCTGGGCCAGACACCCCCCCATTCTCTGCTACTTGGCTGCTAGACCCCCCACTCTTGGGTGCTGCTACTGCTCCAACTGCAGCCCTGGGTGGGAGGGGGCTACTAGCCCACTCCCCAGAGAGGAGGAGTGAGGGACCCCAGCCACTGCTGTTGTGGACACCACCACCACCACCACCACCTGAGAGGGGTCCTTTCTGCCTGCCTGGACCACCACCTGGAGTTCCTGGAGCTGCTGCTGCTGCAGAGGCCGCCTGGAGCTGCTGAAGCCCGAGGAGGAGAGAAGAGGATCATCTGCCAGTGGGGCAGCACCTAGAGACTTTGCAGACCACCGTGGAGGGGGCCCTAAGACTGAGTAATTTTCAAACTGTGCTCTTGCGGTGGGGGTTTTGACTGTGTTTGTAGGGACACCGGGGGTGTGGTGTGGAGCTGCCCCCCGATCCATCTGTGTCCCCCCCAACCCCCACCACTATTACTACCACCGCTGCCCCCTCCACCACCCCCACTGGCTGTATACCATCTGCCTCAGCTCCTGCCTCTGGACTCAGCTGCTTGCTTGGCTTGCCACGCCCTATTTCCACCCGTTGGGCCAGAAGCAGCAGCAAGCTAAAAAAGACTTGTGCAAGTGCACATGGGCACATGTGCCCCCCCCGGACTGCCTACCCCCCAGCTTTGCCCTTTACTACCTGCCCCATTTGCCACTTGCTTTGCCTCCTCTTTTGCTCCAGCCCCCCTTACTAGCTTCAGTTTGTTTGCCTGCCCCGCCCATTTCCCTCTGCAGCCTTTGTTTGTTTGCCCCGCCCCAGCCTCTGAAGCTAGCCCCTTGGTTTCCCTATTCTACCCCCAGACCGCTTAGCCCCTCGCTCCGTGTGCCCATGCCCCCTCCCATGCGCTTGTGCAACTCCCCATTTCAGTTGCAACCCTCTTCACTGCACCTTCAATGTTGTTGAATCCCCCCCCCATAGTGCACCAAGAGGAGCCGGAATTTCCACCTTGTGTCGGTGACTGACCCCTAACCCCTGATTGCCCCCCGTCCAGCCCACCCCTTTTGGCGCCCTCCTCCCCTGCCTGCAGCCTAGCGGGGAGGAGTGGTCGACCTGCTTCCCCTCTCCCCTCCTCCTTTTGGTGTCCCCCCTTTCCTCCTTGTTCATGATGGCGGGGGATGAGACGGGTGAGACCCCTCCAGCAGCCCAAGCTCCCCCTCCCCCGCCTACCCCTCTGTCACCCCCCCAAGCTTCTACGTCCGCTGCCAAACCATCTGCCATCGCCCCCGCTGGGGCACCAGCAGCGACGGGCACCGGGGTGACCTCCACTGCTGCCACGTCTATCACCCCCTCAGATTTGCGGGAGTCCTCCCAGCCGGCGGGAAGGGCCAGGGGAAGAAGAAGGGGAAGGGCCCCGCTAAAAAGACCAGGCCCTCCATGGCAGGGGCTGTCCCCGATGCCCCGGCCCCATCTCCAGCTGGGGCGCCCCTCCCCGCTGTTCCCTCCACCAGCTCTGCAGGTGTCCCTCCCCCGGCCCCTAGAGCATACGCCCACGGTGCGGCAGCCCCCCCGCCTGCCGCTACATCATTTCTCCAGCCCACCGCCTCCGCTACCATCTATAGCGGCCGGGGCCCCTTTCCCACCATGACAAGGAAGCACGGCGTCCGTTGCCTCCTGGTGCCCCGCCTCACCCCACGTGGAAACCTATGTGCGGGCGTTGGCGAGGGTGGTGGGGCCCACGGCCATTGTGGCGGCCTCCAAATGTATGGCAAGGTCGTCTTCTTCTTAGCATCGGAGGCCGCTGCCCAGGAGGCGGTGGAGAAGGGCCTGGCGGTCGGGGGCGTGTTCGTCCCCTTAGAGCCGCTAGAGGACCTGGGCGTCCGCCTGGTCTGACCTCCGTCCCTCCCTTTCTCCCAATGCGCCCTGTTACCCACGCCTTTCTACCTTGGGAAAGCCCATCTCTGTCATCAGCCCTCTCCCGTTTGGGCTGCAAAGACCCCGCCCTCCGTCACGTCCTCGTCTCGTTCCGCCGGCAAGTGCAGCTTCAACTGCTGCCGCGGCGCGCGACGGAGAG